>NC_143014.1:271411101-271686101 GCF_055824585.1 Amblyomma mixtum | reverse complement strand
AATACCAGTGGGTATTAGAAGCACAATTCAGCTCAAGCCTGCGTTTGTAGGCGACAATAACCTGAAAAGTAAAAAATGAAAAGAGGGGAAGCGAAGGCAGGAAGTTTTGCTGTAGAAAAGAAGGGACAGAAAATACCATAGCTTTGTTTAAAAGGAGCAAGCATTTGGAAACACACTGTGCATTGCGTTTCATCGCAGAGCGCAGTTTACTCTTAATATGCATATAACCACAAGAAGTTATACTTACGGTGCAGCCAAACGAGGCGTGCCACACACACTAGTGGCAAGTGCGCTGTTTTGAAGAATGAAAAGAAAGGGCCATTCGCGAAGGCAGCGAGACAGTATAGCAGCATCCCGGATGGGGATGCTGCAATAATGCAGTGAACTGCAGACGCAGTGTCCAAGCCACTATTGTCATGGCTACGAGCACAAGCTTACAAACACAGCACAGATACACAACGTGCTTTATTTGGAAAACAGCTTAGCGCAGGCCCGGAAGCGCTGGCTCCACTTACGAGGGGTACCCAAAAGAAACCAAACGTATTTTTTTTTAACCTATTAATTCACATTTTAAATATAGACCTTCAATCTCCTTCAAAGTACTCTCCACTTGCTCTAAATCTAAGCTTTCATTCCACTTTTCAAAACATTGTTTAAATTCATCTTTTTTGATGCTTGACAGCGCCTCCGTCGTTTTTTTCTTTACCTCTGCAACATCAGGAAAACGCTTTCCTTTCATGTGTTTTTTCATTCTGGGGAACAAAAAAAAGTCACACGGGACAAGGACCGGTGAGTATGGGGGGTGAGGAACAGCAGTCATACCATTTTTGGTCAACTATTGTCGCACAGACAAGGCTGTGTGAGCAGGGGCATTGTCATGATGGAGAAACCAGTCACCCGACTGCCACAAATCAGGCCGCTTCTGCCCCACACTGTTGCGCAATCTTTTCAAAACTTCCAAGTAGAACGCCTGGTTAACTGTCTGACCCTGCGGAACAAACTCTGAATGGACGGCTCCTCTCACGTCGAAAAACAAACCAGCATTGTTTTGAGGTTTGATTTCACCTGACGAGCTTTCTTGGGGCGAGGCGAACTTGAAGTTTTCCACTGGCTTGATTGTTGCTTTGATTCAGGATCGTAAGCAAGGCACCAGGTTTCGTCACCTGTGATAATTTTTGAAAAAAAGTTTGGATCATTTCGGGACTCTTCTTTCAAAGCACAGCATGCTTCCACACGACCTTGTTTTTTTTTCAGGAGTCAGCAGTCGTGGCACGAATTTGGCAGCCACCTTTTTCATTCCCAAATATTCTGTCAAAATTCGCTGCACGGAATTCCAAGTCACTCCCGACAGCTCCACAACTTTTTCAATCGTCCGTCGTCGATCTTCGTTGATGATTGCACGAATTTTTTCAACATTTTCAAGTGTTCGGGCCATGGAAGGACGACCAAAACGAGGTTGACCATCAATTGACATTTCACCATTTTTGAAACGGGAAAACCAATCAAACACTTGAATTTTCCCCATAGCATCATCCTTGGACGCTGTTTTTAACATTTCAGAAGTTTCTGTTTCATTGTTTCCGAGCAGAAAGCAGAATTTCAGCGCCGCACGCTGTTCACGAAAATCAGTCATTGCAAAAACGACACTCCCAGAAAACAGTTGTCATTGTAAACTCTGCCGAAGCTAGTACGTCTGACCTTCAGCGACGCCACTCTGCTGACTGACTCTGGAATGTTCACTCTATTCGCTCCTGGCGGCAAAACACGGTACTACGAAACGCTGCCCACCAAAAGATTAGTTCGGTTTCTTTTGGGTACCCCCTCTAAAAGCGAGGATCTGTTTTGCTACATCCGATAAAGCTCGGTAGGACATCTGATAGGCTGCGCTCGGATTTGGCTTTGTCGCTGGTAGGAAGCTCACGCCGAGCCGCCGTTCTAGCTGCTCTTGGGTCCGTCGTGCCGGAAGCTTTCTATGCAAGCAAGCGCATGCACCGTGGCATCTGTCACGGTCTTCGTCTGCTCTGTAGCTCTCCACTGGCGCGTTGCTTGCGTCTCCTGCGTTGTTGGTCACCACCAGAGCTCTTTAATCTTACCACCTGGGACACTTTACTCAAGGTTCAGGTATCAAAAAACGGCGCACCGAGTTGGCCAAAATTCAAGTGTTTATGGACAACAGGGGCCTGTCCTCAAGAATGCAAACTGCGTTCAAGTTGCAAACTGCGAGGTTGTTGGTAAACGCGCAACCGCCCGTCAGTAAAATCAGTGAAACAGATACATTAACAAAAATGTACAGACATAACAGTTTGGCACGTAAATTAAGACCTAACTGAAGGAAAAAAAATGCAGGACGCTGAAGCTGAGTGGAACGCGACAGCGCGTCGCAGCGCTGCCAGGATATTACTAATGTACGCGTCAGTAGACAAAGACACTTCACGAAGTCAAAGACCACGACGCATTCACTAGGCCCACTTTTAATCAGTTCGACCAAACGAGCATTGGTATCGGCACCCGCTGCTCGCTCCTGCTATTCATAGTTCGGGCCTACTAGCTAACTTCACAGTTCTTATAATATCTTTATATCATACTAGCTAACTCTACAGCTCTATACCATTATCAGATGACGAGTGTGCTATTATCAATGGCCCCGTCACGTTGGAAGAAATATAATAAGCAATTGATCAATGACCTCTCACCAAAACCCTAGGTCCTAATGGCATCTCATGCGAGTTTTAAAAAGCTTTTAAATCTATGCTGACCTTAGTCCTCCTCAAGATTTTCGCTCTAAGTTTAGAGGTAGAGGTCCTTCCTCAGCCGTTTACTAGGAATCCCATAGTCTTAATTCCAAAGAGCAAAGGAAAGTTGCGCTCTGTGGACGGCTGCAGGCCTATCACGTTGGCAAATTCGGACTGTAAAATTTTCGCGACAGCTATATCAAATCGTCTGCAACCCGAGATGCCACTTCTCACTGGGCCTCATCAGACGTGCGCTTTGAGAGGCCGCTCCGTAGAAAGTCATACATATTGTACGTACAATTCTCGAATCTCACTCCGGCTCTTATGAGCAGCTTGCTTTACTGCAGATTCACTTTGCGAAGGCGTTTGACCGTGTCCGGCATTCGTTTGTTTTCTCTTTTCGAGCGTGCCAATGATGAATCAACTGTATTAAAAGGGGTGAAACTTTATTGCGAGTACTGTTCCACTCGCTTGATTGTTACCGGTCACCTTTCAGAGCCTGTACCAATTCGGTCATCCGTGAAGCAGGCTGTCCTATGTCACCGCTACTCTTTGCCCTCTACCTAGAGCCATTACGTTTGAGAGTGCTTTGAAACAGCAGTATCCATGGTTTTGTTGTCTTTGGCAATAAAGTCAAAGTGCTTGCGTACGCCGATGATTTGGTGTTTTTCTGCATTGATAAACCCAGTATTGACAAAACTTAACCACTATTGGGCAGTTTGACATTTTCTCTGGCGCTCAAATGTATAGCTCTAAATGTTCGTGTCTACGGTTCGTTTCATGGGGATCAATGCTGACTCATTACACTAGAATTGAATAGTCTCATGTCCCTCCCCCAAATATTCTGGAGTTCCACTTCATGCGTTCAAGTTTAGTGGGCACTACTGGAGGAAGCGGGTCCCGGCCCTTAAGAGCGATGCTCAGACTTTTAACCGCCTTTTAACTTTTGGTCGAGCGCAGACCCACTGCCAGGTATTACTCATTGCTGTGAAATATTTTTGGAACGTCCTCACTCCGCTGTTTTGTGAGGCCTCTATAACGACCTCCGAATGGCTGGCGCGCGCACTTCAAATGCGATTGCCTGAGCCTTGTGTTTCTTGCCAACGTGACTAGCCTTAGGAAAGTTTTTAGTGCCTTTTTATGGCGCAATTTCAATTAATCGCGTAACATTCAATTTAAAAAGAACTGAACTACAGAGCTGTGCTGTTTTTGTTTGACTGAGTCATACATTTCAGGTTTTGTGAACCATAATGTAAGCTAACTATACTTCATAAATATATATGTTTGGACAAAATTTAACGTTTTATATTATGATATACTTTAACAACAATATAATTAGCATAGCTCCAGATAGCGGCTGTTTGGCTACAGCCCCATTTCAATCGAAACCAAAATTGTTTAATAGAAAGGGCCTTAAAGACCCGTAAGAACGTAACTAATTAGACATCAGAGAATTAGACATTCGGAGGTCGTGGGTTCGGATCCCACCGGCGGCATGTGGTTGTTTTTTCTTCTGCTTTTCTAATCAATTAGCTTTAAGCGACAGTAATATTCTTACTTGATCAACACCACAAAAAAAGAAAAATAATAATAATAAATTAATTAAAACATCCCCTGTGCTCCTTGGTTTCTGTGGCTGTTGGCTTCTCTCATATTTATAACGAGCCCCTCATTCCCCTTCCCTTGTTTGCTTAATTAGACATCAGTTATGGGAACTGATTGAGATATACTGAAACTAATTATATTTTTGGAAACATGACGAAGAAACACATATATACACCTAATTTAATTTCGATCTCTTTAATAATAAAAATTTTTATTTCAAGACCCACATCTCCCCTTAACCAAGGCCAAAAAACTTGGCTATTGAAGCCTTAGCAAGAATCGCGTTTTTGAAGAGACATCACCTTTGTGTGCTCGGGCGTACTTTAGTTCAACTACATGAGTTAGAAAGGATTAGCCGAGGTGCCTTTGTAGATGATATCACTACCCTAAAAGCACAGCTCGAACAGTTTCAAACTGAAAGATAAAAAGGCTTGATAAGGTCCAGGTCCCGTAGGTTTCTGGATCAGCAACCTTCTCTTCGGGCCCTCACTGATAAAAAGAGACTGCGCTTGGGAAAGAAATATTGGAAATTCAGTATTGAGGTTGCACTTACAGCGATGCTCCGTGTATTCTTGATGCTTTCTTTTACTATTATCGTAAGCTGTTTGAAGGTTGGGGGAGGGGGAGGGCGAGGGCAAAAATGTGGGAGGAGATTATATGCTGCCTCGAAGCCTTTCCTCGACTTGACGATGAGCAGCGTTCTGTAGTGAAGGGACCTAAGACATTGGACGAAATTAAGTGTGCAATTTCTGACCTTACGGCTCACAGATCTCCTGGGCCAGGTGGTATTACTAGCCAGTTCTATAAAGCATTTTCCCTTTGCCTTGCCTCTGCTATGATAGAGGTTTTCCAGGCTTCTTATGATTTCATTTCATTTCATTTCATTTTATTACTCTCAAGGCCGGTCATTCGTTACTGAGAAGAGTAGGGAATAAAAAAAAAATAAAAAATAAGGAATAAAAAGAAGCAAACAAATAAACAGTTACAATTCATAAGCATTAACAGTATCCTTGAATTTCTCAGAATCCTTGATGACGACGACGGTGGAGGGCAGGTGATTCCAGTCCGAGGCAGTTCTGGGGACGAAGGCATTAATATATTCGACAGCCCTGCACTGTAGAATGTGCACCTTTAGGTGGTGATCTCTGCCGGACGATATGTGCACTGGAGGAGTAAACAGGGACTGCGATAAGTTTTCGTTGCCGTAATATATTTTATGAAATGTTCAGAGGCGCGAAATGCGGCGCCATATGGCCAGATCCGGAAGATTAAGCGTTCTTTTCATTTCTGAAACACTCGCATGGCGGGAGTAATTAGACATTATGAACCTTGAAGAGCAATTTTGGATGGATTCAAGCAACACAATGAGAGAGTTAGTGTATGGGTCCCACACTGGAGCAGCCTACTCAATTTTTGAACGGACGAGTGTTTTGTAGGGCAGTACTTTCACAGGGATGGGGGCAAGGGAAAAGTTGCGGCAGATGAAGCCGAGCATGCGGTTGGCATCGTTAGTAACATATTCAGTGTGAGCCTTCCAGGACAGATCATCTGCTATTTGAACACTTAGATACTTATACTTGTTAACTTGGGTCAGTGGGGTGTCATCGAGAGAGTATGAGCACGGAATGTTGTGATTAGTCGTGCGCGTAATTCTCATGAATTTACATTTGTTAACGTTTATTTTCATAAGCCAGGTATTACACCAAGTTCCAATTATGTTCAGATAATTTTGAAGAGCGCATGCATAATCTTGGTTAGTAACTTCTCTGTATAAAACACAGTCATCAGCGAAAAGTCTTATTTTGGAAGTAACTTAGGAAGGAAGATCATTAACATAGATAAGGAAAAGAAAAGGTCCTAGAGCTGATCCTTGTGGAACGCCAGAGGTTACGGGGGAAATGGGGGAGTCATGATCGTTAGCATTTACATACTGACTTCGATTACTTAAAAAACACTCAATCCACTTTAAACCATTATCAATATTCAATTTACTTAACTTACAAAATAACAGTTGGTCTGACACAGTGTCAAAAGCCTTTGCAAAGTCGATATATATATACAATCAATGAGAGAAGAGTGGTCCAGTGCGAAAATCAAGTCATTAGTGAATGCAATTAATTGAGTTTCACGTGAATGATGCTTACGAAAACCATGCTGTGAATCTGTAAAAAACGAATTAGATTCCAGGTAGCCAGCAAGGTGTTAATAGATAATATGTTCAAGGAGCTTGCATGGAATAGATGTTACGGAAATAGGCCTGTAGTTATTAGGATTATGAACGTCACCAGACTTGTGGACTGGAACCACCTTGGCGATCCTCCAGTCGTCAGGTAGTGATGCGCTGCGGATGGACTGCGTAAAAATTTCGGACAACATCATGGATGAATATCTCTTCAAGATATTCAAGAACTCTTCAAGAACTTATAACTAATACCGTCGACCCCTGCAGCTGAAGCAAGCTTTTCTTTCTGAAAAAGCCTGGCAACACCTTCATCATTAATAGTTATAGGCTCCATCTGAACCGATTCTGAAACCGCAATATTGGGTAAGGTGGAAACCACGGAATTAGTAAAGGATGAGAAAAATGTATTGTTCAAAGGAATGCAGCACTTGTGAGGGGGAACCGGGATATTATTTATGGAGCGAAGTCGGACCTCTTTTTTTTTGCGCATATTAACAACGCTCCAAAATGTTTGCGGTTTTTTGTTGTTTTTTTGCCTCCCAGTTTCTATTTCAGGCATACTATATTATTTCCAAAAAGGGCAGATGCAACTCGGTTTAAAACTGTTGAAGGATGTCGTCCAATTTTCCTCTGTAATGTAGATTGCAAACATTTTGCCAATATTCTTTGTAATCGTCTGCAGCTAGCTGTCGCTGATTAATAGGCTCGCATCAGGTCTGTGGTATCAGAGGCCGCAACATCCAAACCCACATGCATATTGCACGTACGGTATTGCAGACAGTGTCAGATGATACCAGCCAAGTAGCTCTTATTCAGATTGACTTGCAAAGGCATTTGATAAACATGGTCACGATTTCTTGTTTGTTTGCGGTCTTATATTATGCAAATATTAGAGACGTTTTGCTCAGGGGCATAAGACTGCTCTATAAGGAGTCATGTACAAGGCTATTTTTAACCAAGAGCTAACCAAACCTATGCCACTAAAATTATCTGTTCGCCAAGGCTGTCCATTATCCCCTTCGCTGTTTGCCCTATACATTGATCCCGTTTTCCTCAGTACTGTTAATTCAACCCAACTATCAATGGTTTCTGTCTGGCACAATGTGAAATTAAGCTTTTAGCCTATGCTGATGACGTCGCCCTCTTTTGTTCCGACAAAAAGAGTGTACTTGAGGCATTACATTTGACTAAACAGTTTTGGGAGGCATCAGGTGCGGCTCTTAATTTAGGCGAACCCAAGGGATATTGGTTGGCTCATTGGGGTGCGAGGCCAAGTCATTTTGGTGGCATAAGCTGAGACTGCGGCGCCCTTCAGTACCTAGGGGCTCCTCTGCACCAAATTCGCAACAGTGGAGGCTACTATGATTAACTGATAATGTCCATCAAGAGATACACAGAGGCTTAGATGTGCAGGCTTGGAAATGTCGGTGTTTGCTCAGGCTCAAGCCTGTAAAAATTTTTTATTTGCAAACCTTGCCTATGTGCAGCAGGTTTTCCACTGTGCGAGGAAGAAAGCGCAGGTCACGCACAGAATATAAGCTACCTTCGTATGGCATTCCCAATGGGAACCCATGCTTCGTGCAACCCATTTGTTTTCCTATAGTAGGGTGTAATAGGCCTTGTTCACTTATTCGTGAATCAGCTTGTTTCAGGTATTTTTTTCCGTTTCAAATTGGCAAACAACCCTTTTTAGTAGCTGTGCGTATTAGGAGTCTTAGTGCTGATTTGCCTTTCCTATTCGCACCGATTGGACACACTCGTGAGGGGATTACTTATTGAGAACGTTGCTGACACCTTCAATTTCCTCACTGAGCGCTTTTCTTTAAACTACGTGTACAGCCTTTCCAGAATGCAGATGACTCAAGTACTTACGGAGTTTTGTTTCCTATATCGTTGTACCGACCACCTTTTCTGGAGTTTCTTGACACCAGTGTTTTAAAACATTTAAGCGAATGAGCAGCTCTTCTGCTACAAAAAACGTTCTTCACATCGACGCTGCGTGCCAAGGCATAGCTTCATACTAAGGAGATGTTTGTGCCATGGGCAGTGAAATGTCGCCTGTGCAATACGCAAGAGACCACTGACCATTGATTTATTATGTGAAGTGATGCTATGTTTTCCTGGGACATATTACAGCGAACACTTAAGAAGGACAATGAAGTCACACCCTACAGTATCCGTTTTCGGCCTGTTGAGGAGAACTGTGTTGTGCCATGTGAACTATTTGTGTTGATGGGACTGTTTAGTCTCGAGAACAGCCGATTGATGGACCGCCACGCCGGATTACCGCGGTCATCGAAATCTTTGTTCTGCGAGCAGTGGGCTTTGGTACGGGGAGTATATGCCGCCCCGGAAGAGCCGCCTATAAGTGGGTCCCCTATCTAGATTCATATGTGTTCTCCCAGAATTTTGATGTTTGGGAAGGGGGGTACGTGCAGCGGTATGGTGGAATCGTATTAAGGCGGAAGCCTTTAATGCCCCATCATTGTCGACAGAAGGTTGTCAGCAGAGGTGTCAAGCTTTTCTAGTCAGACCAGAAAAAAATCTTTGTGCACCACCACCCTTACGTTCCGCAGCCGAGCGTGCTAATGACTACGCTACTTCCTGCCAACGCATATGTAGTTCTCCTTGTCTAGGACGCTAGAGTGTGTTTGCAGAAAGGCGTCGAATCAGACGGATGCCTCCAAAACGCAAAGTCTTTCGCCTCACCGAACTTTAGGTCAACAAAGTGCCCCCCTGAACTTTTCTGCTTGTGTCAGTGATGTCGCGGCTGCGACAACTACGCTGGAGCTTGGTTTTGTGCTCGTGACCTTCCAAACTGCGAGGAGTGCAGCGAGGTACGCGTGGATGCGACGGGAACCGCTACCTGCGCTCGCTTTCTCAGCAGCCACCACTATTTCGACACCGTGTATTGTGAACAATGATTTAGTCACTGGTGTTGACGAAGCATTCATCGGATTTGCGTGCAAAGGGTCAGCACATCGTGGGAACCGATTGTGCGACTGTACGTTAACTGAATTTTATTGGTGTCGCATATGTCAGCATGGACAGCATGGACAGCATGGACAGCATGGACAGCATGGACAGCCTTTGGGTGATAGTTGTTAACGCGTACAGACAAATACTAAACAATTTTTTTGCAATTATCTACGATTGTACGGTACATCATGCATGCATTGTACTGCGTGCATTCACTGTCCACAGAGTGATCCTTCTTTAATGTGTGAACATTTGTACGAATGATCGCACATGTATTGAGTGAATGATGCATGAAATGATGTACTGAAAATGTCAGCCGCGCCATTTGAGATAAGCTTAACACCTCAGGTGAGCCTACACACATTATCCGTATTGCACGGAATCATGTGACGTAGACATGTAGAGTATTTTGAGAAAAAATGGCAGTGGTTTAGCTCAGCTAGGCCAGGATACACGCAGCGAAAGCAATTGCGTCTACTGACATTTCGGTAGCGACACGCCGCCGCTGTCGTTCCTCTCGTTCTTCGGGCGTATCGGCCGCCCGCTTAGCCTTTCTCGCCTCGTTTTCACGCTGTCGGCCGGCCCTGTACCATGCGACGGCTTCCCTATCGGAAGACTCAATTTCACGCAGCCTGTGCTGCTGTCGTGACGAGCACGGCCGGTCTCCTTCTTCCATGGTGCGCGTCTGAGGAGCAAGCGCATCGCTTCCGCAGCGCAGGGGCTGCGGCGCCATGGTTGCCATGGTAACGGCGCAGGCGCAGTAGTGGCCGGCACCGCGAAATGCACTTCTGCTAGCCTAGTGTAGCTTTCGCTGCAATATCTCTTTTAAGCTGAAAGTAACGGGAAGACTATATGCGTCCATAAAACCATAAAAAAAAACATGTTCTCTGTTCTACATACATTGGCCCAGCGCTGCGGTTAAAAGTGTTGACCAGCAGCGCACCCTGTTTGAACAATACACGGCCCGATTTTGGACCAGCCCATGCGTGAAGCAAATGCCATGCGACCCTCCGCCCCCGCGTATTTCGCTCGTCTGTGGTCATGGAGATGACTCGTACACCATTCGTTATGAACGTAACTGAAGTAGGAATTGTCCCTGCCGTCTGTAATTCATGGCCTCTGGGAGGTATAGGTAGTTCCCCCCCCCCCTCCTAATGATGCGCAGCGTCGTTGTTGATGGTGAAGCAACAGTATAAGTAACTGATTATTTCCACTGCAAATAAAATGTTTATTTCTTTTTACGTTAGCACTGGAAGGGTCTGTGCAGGCGAAAATGGCGACTGCCGTGACGCGTGACGCGGTGCCAACCTTGTGACGTCACCACAACCTGCCCACCGGGGCAGGTGGCGACTTGCCTACTGGGTTGTGAGGAAACTTTCCACTGTGGTTGACGGACGGCAGTTAAAGGTAATGATTGGTAGCGAGAGGTTGGTCGGGTTGCTCACAAGCCCCCAGAGGTGGCTGTGTTTGAAACAGCCATTTGATGGGGCAGTGGCACATCGCTTAACCGCTGCACCTCTGCGCCAGGAGTAATATGAGGACTCCCAGCGACCTATGAATGTAAAGTAGAGAATGACCAATTTCGCATGTGTGGGCATTAAGCCATTAACTCTATCGTGGAGCTGGTGGAGCTACAACAGATTCAGTAGCGCAGAAAATGGTAAGAGATTCAAACGATCCACAGAGAATCGTTTGCAGCCGTTGCCTTGTCGTTTCAGCATCTGCCTCGCATTCGGAAGGTACGGGGTTCGATCCCCAGTGCCGCCGGGTACCCACCGGTGATAGAATGGGTACAAGATTTTCACTGCCTGGTGCTCGGCTTCCTTAGGGTGAAATGCTAGGGAAATGGGTCTTTGACCTCACTTTGAGAAGAAAAAAAAACCTTGTGCCACGGCGTTCTTTGGCCGCAGATGCCCTTGTGCCATAAAAATTCATCATCACCATCATCATCGTCAGAGGATCGTCTAATAGTTTTTATCGTGAATGAACTGCAGCATGGTTTGGGGGGATTCTTTGTATGCTTGGGGAGGAATTTTGGTGTCGCGAAACTTGGATGTTACGAAGATGTTTCGGTGTCAGAACATCCCCCCCCCCCCCCCCCACCCCCCCCTGACGATTTTACGGCTACGGAGGCCAACGGACGATTTTAAATAATGTCCAGCTTGTAGAGGAACTCACAGAAGTTTCATGCATTCCAGCGACCATATTTTAATAGCGCTCTTTTACCTCGCCTACAGTTCCGTGTTGAATTTCAAACAGTGGCCCTTATTTTGAAGCGAAAAGCTGCGCTAGGCTCGTCAACACCGCGCTTCGCGTGAGCCGTATCCCCCGGACTGACGTCACGCACGGCGCAGGCTACAGAGCATGTGCGCCGCCGCTTATCCTCCTCGCCACCGTTTGACCTTTCGCCGCAGCCGTGCGAGTGCGCATTTGAAAGGAGGGGTATAGACCGTTTACAGAGAGCAGTTTGCTCTGTCCACGACAGATGGTGCCATAGGATGTCTGCCACTTCTGGCCTTCAAAGCCGGCGTCAGAATCATCACCGCGCATTGCGAAACGCTGTTGCGGAGCTTGTGTACGAACGTCAAGTGACTCTTAAACAACCCAGCTGTGATACGGATGTCATGCGTATTGTTGAATTAATTTAGCTGTTTGTTGAATTAATATCTGGATCTAATATCCCTGTGGTGTAGAGTCGGAAAAATAGGCGCGCTTGTTACAAAACAGAAACCGCGAAACAATTACCGCCGTTTTTGGAGGAGCTGTCTTGCGAGTTCATGCTGCTTCCAAGCAGAACGGAACGTTAATGTGTTGTTCCACGAAAAAATAAACATATCGGAAACGCCGCGCGCCAGTTTATTTCAACGAAAGCAGTACCTGCGGGAATGGCAGAACGAGCGTACCTATGCCTGTAACCTTTCTGACCATCGACAAACACTGACTCAATACATCGAATGATCGGTGCGTTTTAGACCTTTGCAATAAGTGCTTCCTCGGCGCCGGCACAGTGCTCACTAAACTGTCGTGCGTACTTAACACTAGCACGGTGGAAGCAGCAACTGAGAGTTTGCAAAAGTCCTCAAAGGAGGCGCTTCAGCATGCAATTCTGTCGCCCAGTGCAAAGCTCTACAGAAGTGCGCTAATGCACAGGACAACGGTCAAATTTATCATTACAGGGCTTCGAACATTCCAGCTTATTTCGTTTGCTTACATCTGCGGGTGCTGAACTCCGAGCAGTTTTCAGTTTTACTTCACGGTCGAACGTCGCTGAGCTTCTTCACGGTCGAACGTCGCTGAGCTCACGGTCGAACGTCGCGAGCACGGTCGAACGTCGCTGAGCTTCTGAGGGGGTCCTTGAAAAAGATCCATACTCTTCCTTTGGAAACCGGAATGTTAACGGAGGACAAAGTAAATATCTGGACAATCGGCCGGCGATCACACGCGCGCGGACGTTCGGCTGTAAGACGTGTGCACAGTGCTGAGCAGCGAACGTTCTTGATAGCTGTGAACACATATTCCTCCATTCGGCAAAAATATCGAGCTCTACAAAGCACGCTTTGAGGCATTGGCCCACTTTTGATCTGCAGTTCGACAACAAGTTATGCGGTCCACAAATATCGTTACGTGGTGAATTGATTGAATAAATATGAACGCGCAGGTAGCTGACCGCGGTATGTTGACACATTCGAGCCGATGCCGGCAGTCTGAAGGAGACGAGATAATCAGCTGGTTGAAGCAAACATTTTACAGCACCAAAACGTTCTATGCGCACTCACAAGAAATTTTTGCGCCGTGCGGCACCTCGTTATCCACAGCGAGAGCCGGAGAAGCGTCTTGCAGCCTGGCACCAGCGCGCCGGCAGCCGTCGAAACGAGAAGGCCCGAAGGACAGCGATGGCGGAATGGTCATGTGACCAAATATGGCGGCGCCCATGCTCCCGCGCTGTAAAGCGTCTATATAAGGCGCGCTTGCCCATAGAACAGGCGCAGACAGTCGCCATGGAAGCAGAACAAGAAGCAACAGACAGTGCGCCAGGAAACTGTCATATCTCGGTGGACACCCGAACCGCGCCGTAAGGGAAGGAAAATGAAATGAAAACTGGTTTTAAGGAAAACAAATGTCTGTCTCTCATACCTTGGTGTACTCCCGAAAGGAGTGACGTCACATGCGGCACAAATAAAAAAAGAAATAAATGACAAGCAGTGTGCCAGGATACCTCCGTGGACATCCGAACCGCGCCGTAAGGGAAGGAAAGTGAAAACAAAATTGTTTTTAAGCAAAGGAAATGACGCCTTTCTCTCTCATATCTCGGTGGATACCCGAACCGCGCCGTAACGGCCTTAAGGAAAATGAAAGGAATGCACACCAAGGAATGCACAAAGGGAAAAGGAATGCACACCACAGTACATGTCTCTAAAGCAACCTTCTAAGACAGCTCCGTATTCACTACACGTGCGGCTCCTCCTCCGCCTAGCCGCAGCTTCTCGCTTCCAGATATACAGGCTTAACCTTAGCTAAGCCACAGGCAATTTTTTGTGTTTCAGTAATTATTCAGGAATGTTCGGATGCATTTGCGTTCTAAGTTTTTTATTCTTGAAAAGAATGACACGCAGTCATTGCTCTACAATAGGAAGCGGAAGTTATGGCAGAAAAGAGTCACTCTTCTTAGCCATCGCACGCCGTATTTCACTCATTTTAACTGTCACAGTTCACCCCATTAAACATAGCTTTTCACATCAGCCGACTTTTTAAACCTTTGCATTCTCCTTGAATGATCCTAAACTATCGGGAAACTAAAAAGTGCTTTTTTTAAAGCGACTTAGCGGCCGGGCGCAGGTTCACATGCTTGAGGTAGAAGTTTTGACAAATGCTATTCGTTCGCAGTTGCTGACTTTATTGCAGAGCGGCAAAAGAGATAATAAATGATCTTTGCGAATCAAGTGGTCAGAGCCCTGCATGCACTAGAACTTTTGGGTACATATTACGGTGAACGAAACGACTAACCCTTCGGCTTCATTAAAGCAGAAGAATGACCATGATATTGTTTGGGCGCAGGCTCTCTTTCTTTTATTACTACTTTTTTTTACCGGCGGCGTATAACCCCCCCCCCCCCCCCCCCCGAAAAGTATTTCTGGCTACTCCACTGTCTTCCAGTCCTTTTACAGAGCTTTCCAGGCAACGCGCCTCATCAGCGCCGATTTTGGGAAGGATAGAGCTGCGGACGGTGAACGGCGGCATGGCCTAATACGCCGATGCTCATGCCCTCCAGTGAGCTTACTCGACACTATGTTCGTCAGCCTCGGCTATACTACTCCAGATGACGCGACGAGAAGTGCGCTCGCCGACCGTGCTCGCCACCATGGAGGAAGGAAAATTTAGGGACATGGAGGAAGGAAAAAAAGAGAAGCCCTTTCCACACGACGCCCTGGGAGAAAAGTGTGGAGGAGATCACGTGGTTTTTCAACGATCGGGAGGCCTTTTTGTCCGGGCAGCTTAGCAACGGCGTCGTAATTGCTGCTTGGAAACCGGGCGATAGCAGACGGCCGCGGCGTAGCATTTGCGATGGGGCGTAGGCGTACTTTTCTCAACTGCTCGAGTTTGTTTTTGATCGTGCTCACAGGCTGACGTTGGTGCCGTTCACTCATATCTCAGGTGGAATTCGCTGCAAAACTCTCGCGGTTGCGTGCATTGATTTCAACGTGCTCGGCGACCACGATCGCACGGGCATTTCGTCTACTGCGTCACTGCTCGGAGCCGTCGGGAGACTACCGCTGCTCACCGAGGAGCACTCGCGCTGTTCGTTCACCAGTGATTCAATACACCGTGCGCTAGAGAGGTCGTCGGCGTATTGTGCGGACGTTTCGCGTCCTGTGCGTGCAGTGTGCGTGCGCCATTCGCGCTCCCGTTTCCATCGACAGTGAAACCTCGTTGCTATTAGACGTGTTCTTGCAACGCTCCAGTGATCGTCACTGGTGTTAGTGTAACTGTCATTTTCATTTTTAGGGATTGCGATTGTGTGAGCGGTGGGGGCCATGACATGGGCGGAGGGCGATATTTTAAAGGAAGCAGCTGCGCTCGCTGTGCTCTTAGTATACTGCAGAAACTTTGTTACACGCCCGTTTCAAGCGTGTAACGTTTGAAGCGTCTAGCGGGCTCTAGCTTCTGGGTCGTGCCGGGCTCAAGTATATTCCTTCATATCGTGGCCAAGTCTGTTCCTGGTCGCGCGCTATGTTTAGACCGGTTTCCTGTTGCAGGTTTGCAATTGCTTTTCTATCTGATGTCATGGTCAAGAAGTGCGGAAAAGGCGAAGCTCTAACTGAATTAGGAGGCCTTTTCTCACGTGTTTATTGTGCTCATGTCCTGCGATAGTGTTATTTGGGGTAAGAAGTACTTAGTGAAATGAGGATCCACATGTGCGCTGAATTTCATTGATGCCTGTGGTTATGTTGAAGAAAAATAATTGGATGCATTCATTACGTACAATATATCGACTTTCATTTTATGTATTGTCGGTCACAAGTAAAGTGTGCTACTATGCAGTGACATTACACGCTAGTATTCCATCAAGTAGCAAAAAGTGGTGCGTACAGCTGCAGCTCTGCACATTAAACATGAAACACATCATTGAAATGATGCACAACACCGTGAAACTTATACTGCAGCCACTGGATACTCCTAAACTTCTAGAAGTCTGAAAAGCTACGGTAATATATATTATGCACAATACTAGATCTGTGGATATGTGAAACATGCTATGTTGCCATGCTACAAAGGGTGGAGTTATGGAGGGGGGCAGTCACATTTTAAACATGTATTTCTTGGACTTTTTTCATTCAGAAAAAGATGTTCACAATGGTTATCCTGTGTAAAATTTCAGATAAATCCTCCCCTGCCGTCTACTATATGCACTTTGGCCCTCTCCGTTTCTGTCACCTGTGTGAATGGCTCTTGGAGTTGTGAATCAAAAGTCATTGCTGGCACGGCCACCATTACAACACGTTATGATATTACAGTTTGCGTTCAGGGTCAAGAACTCAAACTTTTTATTATACTTGCTCATCCTCACTGCTGTATGCGAGAAAGCATTCCTTGCATCACCAGCCACACGAAAACATGCTTTGAAGATAAATATAGTATTTAAGACCAACAACAAAGTACTGCAGAATTTTTCTTACCCCCACTTCTGCAGCAGAAGGCACTGTTGACACAGCCAGCTTCCCAAACATATGCAATGGAAGCAGATTGCAACATTCAGCAACAAGTGCTGCATTAAAAGGCAGGTTGAACACTAAGGTGGGGTGTGACCATGCATGGCAGCATTGTTCACGACTCAGCCGAAAGCAGACAAGTGCACACTCATTCAGCATAAAACTGAGAGGTTTGTGCTATCCACCAGAGAGTGCAGTTAAAGTGTGGCCAGTATATGGAACACTTTTATGCGAGCATAGCCTGCAAACAACCCAATATCAATAACCTTGCTCAGAGATCTCATGCATGAACCTCTAAACTCATTCTAGCAAAGAAGGAATTTTTTTACAACCTCATGAGCACATTTGACAGCTATCCACTCAAAAATCATTATGCTCTCAAATAGAAAGTGTTGCAGAGTACCATTCAAATATAAGCCTCGTGCCAGCAAGCTGGACATGAAAGGCCTCCAGGGTAGCAATATACGAAAACATTTCAGGAAGCTTAAGTTCAAAAGGCAGTACTTTACACTGCATTAAGGTGGGACAGTGTGTTCGGAAGCTTCATGAAATACACTCTGAGATCCAAGACACACAGCATAAAAAAGAAAGAAAGAAAAAAAAAGAAAGTGCTTTCAGGCAATCGGTATGTGAAATCTCTTAATTGTAGAACGTTCCCCAAAGCTCTTATAAAATTTGATAAAATATTTTTTTCAGAAATGAGTAAAAAAACCTGAGCTACCGGTGACTATTGCATGCAATGCTCAGTAAAGAATGCAGGGGCTCGTTCGGTCGAATGTGAAATTTACCGTTGATTTTATATGCGACTATTGTTGCGTATACCTTTATGCACTCGCTGTAGTTTCTACCGGCATCTTGGTTATACCTGCGATTAATTCGATCCCGACTTAAAGTATTCATTGATCACACGAGCCCTTAGGTTAGTCTAAACTTAAGGTAGACACATGCACCAAAGCAGATAAGTAAATTTTTATTCTTTTCACAATACAGCCACTACCAGTGGTGTAGGCAGAAATATTTTTCGGGCAGTGTTATACGACGCCGGTAAAAAGAAAAAAGACCCTGCGCTTAAACAATACCTTAGAGATTTTTCTTCTTTAATAAAGGCGAAGGGTTAGTTTGGTTCACTGTAATATCTACATAAAGATACGAATGCACACAGGATACGGAGAACTCCATTCATAAAAAAACATTGATTTTCTCACAAAAAACAACTCATACGAAAAAACGTGGCTATTTACAATATTTTCGCATCATATACAACAACACAAAAGCTTCTGCTCTACAACAAAGTCATCAACTGCAAACAAATGACAGTTGTCAAAACTTCTACCCCATACATGCAAACCTGCGGGGGCCTGTGCCCATGTGGTAGCACGCTCCTTCGTTGGCTTTGAAACGCGCGCGCAATCGGCACGGCGGCATGACGTCAGCCCGGACCAGATGGCGCCGAGCTTGTTTCCGGCTTCACAAAATGTCACGTGACGGCCTCTCCTCTATTTTTCCTTCCTCCAAGTTTAGGGAAGAGGCAGTCACGTGACATTTTGGAAGCCGGAAACGAGTTCGGCGCCTTGTCATCCGGGCGCGCTCTCGTTTAGTTTTCTCCGCGCGCGCATTTCAAAGCCAGCGAAAGAGCCGGCCCAAAGAGGCTCCAGTGCTAGTGGCGCTGGGTTTCTGGCCATTGTTCATGTACGGGACACTTCGGAAATATTCGTACGAGGGCATTCGGCTGCCTCCAGTTATTGCTTTGAGCCGCGTCGTCTCGTCATCCCCGCTCTCTTATTTTAACGAAACAGTCCGGCCTTGCATGGCCATAATCAAGTAGTATTCAGCGAAGGGGCTTATCGCAGCTGCGGTAAGGCTGGGAAGGAACTTTCACTTATTGCGGTGGCTCACCTTCGTACGCACTGTCTTTCGCCGCTTTTGCCTGCGTCGTTTTGCGGCGCCAGAGGTTCATGTTAATCGCAGGGCTATAAGGTTCGTTTCACTAGATGAGGTGAAGGGCACAGAATTTTAGTTTTATGAAATTGTGTATAAGTGCGCAGCTGCTGCGAAAATATAGCAGAACAAACGAAAACCAAACCTAGCATACACTTTGAAGAGCATGCTTGTTTGAATTCTCTCTTTTTTTATGTATAAACTGTTGCACATTGTGCCACTGAAACAAAACTTCTTACTCTGTGCCGTGTATCATCTTTCATTCGTTTTTTTTTCATACGTGTGTCTTGGATCGTGCTGTGTATTTCATGATGCTCCCGAACCAACTATCCCACCTTAATGCAAAGTACTGCCTTTAAACTTCCTGAACAGTTTTAGTACATGGTTACCTTGGAAGTTTTCCATGACCAGCTTGCTGGTCCGAGGCTTATATTTCAATGGCCCTGTGCAACATTCGTATTTGAGGGAATAATGATTTCTGAGTGCATAGCTGTCAAATGCGCTCATGAGACTGTAAAAATAATCTTTCTTTGCTAGAATAAATTTAGAGCTTCATGCATGAACTCTCTTAGCAAGGTGTTTGATGCCGGGTTATTTGCATCCTATGCTCGCATAAAAGTGGCCCACATACTGACCAAACTTTAATCACACTCTCTGGTGGATAGCAACACCCTCTCAGTTTTATGCTTGATGAGTGTGCACGTGTCTACTTTCGGCTGAGTCGTGGACAATGCTGCCAAGCATGTTCCCACCCAAGCTTAGTGTTCAACCTGCATTTTAATGGTTCTCTTGTTGTTGAATGTTGCAATCTGCCTACATTGCGTATGGTTGGAAAGCTAGCTGTGTCAACAGTACCTACTGCTGCAGCAATGAAGATAAGAAAAATTGTGCAGTATTTTGTTTGTTTTTTGTCTTAAATACTATATTTATCTTCATAGCGTGTTTTCGTGCAGCTGGCCATGCCAGGAGTTCTTTCCCATACAGCAGTGAGGATGGCAAAATGTACTAAAAAGTTTGAGTTCTTGACCCTGGATACAAGATGTAGTATCATAACGTGTTCATAATGATGGCCGTGCCAACAATGAGTTTTGGTTCATAACTCCAAGAGCCGCTCATAGAGGTAACAGAAACTGAGAGGCCAAAGTGCCTACAGTAGCACAGCAAGGGGGTGTTTATGGGGGTGGGGGTGTCCCCCCACTCCTAAACCCTGAGGTTTTACATAGGAAAACCATTGTCAACCCCGTTTTCTCAGCGAAAAAAGTCCAATAAATACATGTCTCAAATGTTACCACCCCCTTTAAGAATGATCCACAAATCCACCCTTTGTGGCACAGCAACATAATATGTTTCACATCCACAGATCTAGTATTGTGCATAATATATATGACTGTAGCTTTTCAGACTCCTTCTAGAAGTTTAGGAGTACCCTATGACTGCGTACTATTGCGCACTGCGTTGTGCATTATTTCAATGCTGTGTTTCATGTTTAACGTGCAGAGCTGCTGCTGTATGCGCCAATTTTTTCTTCTTGATGAAATACTAGCATGCAATGTCACTGCATATTAGCACACTTTTCTTGTTATCGACAGTACAGACAATGAAAGTTTATTTATTGTACGTAATGAATGTATCGAATAATTTTTCTTCAATATAGCCATGGGCATAACTTAAATTCACTGAACACGTCGATCCTCATTTCACTAAGTACCTTTTACCCCAAATACCGCTATCACAGGAGATGGGCACAGTAAACAATTGCGAGATAAGGCTTCCGAATTCAGTTAGAGCTTCGCCTTTTTCGCAATTCTTGATCATGACATCAGCCAGAAAGGCAACTACAAAACCTACTACAGGAAACGGGTCCCAACATAGCGCGCGATCAAAAATACAGAGTTGACCTCGATATGAACGAATACACTTGAACCCGGCATTGCCCAGAGGCAAATACCTCGCCAGACGCTTCAAACGGGCATGCAACAAAGTTTATGTATGCACTAGGAACAAAGCGAGCGCAGCTGCTTCCTTTACAATATCACTCTCCGCCCATATCATGGCCCCCGCCGCTAACACAAGCACAATAACCGAAAAACAAAAAAATGACAGTTGTATTATAATAAACACCAGTGGTAATCGCTGGAGCGTTGCAAGAACACGCATTAGTAGCAACGAGGTTTCACTGCCGATGGAAACGGGATCGCGGATAGCACTCGCACACTGCATGCGCAAGACACGAAACGTTAGCACAATACCCCGACGACCGCTCTGCAGCGCACGCCATATTGAATCACTGGTGAACGAACAGCGCGAATGCCCCTCAATGAGCAGCGGCGGCGGTTTCCCGACGGCTCCGAAAAGTGTTGCTGTAGACAAAATGCCCGTGCGATCGTTGTAGCCGAGCACGCTTCAATCCGTGCACGCAACAACGAGAGTTTTGCACTAAATTCCACCTTGAGATATGAGTGAATGGCGCCAACGCCAGCCTGCGAGCACGATAAAAAACAAACAAAAAAAACTCGAGCAGTCGAGGAAAGTACGCTTACGCCGCACCGCGAATGCTACGCCGCGGCCGTCTGGTACCGACCGGTTTGTAATTAGCAACTACGACGCCGTTGCTAAGCTGCGCCCGAACAAAATGGCTTCCCGATCGAGAAAAACAACGTGATTTCCTCCACACTTTTCTCCAAGGGTATTGTATGGGAAGGGCCTCTTCTCATGCTCGCCGCTATGTTCATCATCACATTTCTGTCTGGCTAAGTGGGGGAGAGGCTTTCGTCACTTAATCTCACCCCCAAAGCTCTCTATGCATGTGCAGCGCACGCGGTTATGCGCATCGTCTGCTTTCTGCTTCCCACTACTTCCCGCGGACTTACGGAGCCACCACAAAAGCACCGCGGCCCCAAAGCCATTCGCGGAGCTGGCGCGCGCTCCAATGCACCTTCATGAAGATGCGCACTGAAATTTGTGGTTGGCGTTATGGATATATATTATTGCAAACTTCGTCCGTTACCTGAACTGCGCCTCGACATGGCGAACGTTAATTGACGGGGGTTCCATGGCAGCGTTAACTGAGTATGCACGTAGGTTGTGGTCGCTGCCGGATCGCATGGATGGCTTTGCAAACCCAGGAGCAATGACGAGGATCTACGCAGAGTCGTACGCGCTGCTCTGCGCTTCGGCGCGCGCACTTGTCTTGTTTTAATTTACATTTTCTTTCAATTTGCATTTCTTTGCCATGGGCAGGCATATACACCATTACGCTTCAGCACCGGGCTATTAGTAGCGGTTTATTGAAAGACAAATACAAGAAAAGAACGAAAGGACGTTGCCCGCCGCGGCAAATTGCTGACTAATATCTTAAGCACCGGGGCTCCTGCCGGCGGAAGTGAAAGGAGCAGGGAGACGGCAGCGAATACAATTATACAATGGGGAGTGACAGCGAGAAAGGATAGGACAGAGCTATGTGCAGTATTAAGGAAATTCAAAAGCTGGACAAGACTGCGCCGTTCCCATGCGAGAGTCCGGGCATTCTCCGAAGTATAGCAGTGCGCGAGCCACCGGCACCCATGTTTACACAACATGAAAATGCACTGAATATACAAAGCCACGAGCACATAGTTCCCTGTCACTAATTAATCGCTCGCGCGGCACACTGAACAAGTGCGTCCCCTCCACACATCCTCTGAAGTAGCACACACGGAGAGCTCTCGTTCACGTCACACACGCACCTAGCAATGAGTAAGCGGGACGTCAAGCACGCCTGCTTGATGAATGGACAGAGGCTGACCACTGTTATGTCATGGGTGTGCGCACTGCCGCTGTGCCATATTGCCACGTATCATTGCAGTGTGTGTTCGTTCACGCTCAAGGCAGCAGGAAAGGGTCGTTATCACTTTTGTTCGTGGCGCGAGAAGCGACCAGACTAATCTCGATTGTTCGCAGCCTTGAAAGGCTGCATCTAGGTTTTTCCAGATTACCGTAGATGATCTTGACCTGTTATCTGGAAGTTTCCTTGGCGGCTTTAAATTGAGCGATGCCGCGAGCGGCGGACATTCGTAGTTCGACGACCGCCGAGCACGCCTGTTGCTTACGCCGCCGCCGAGTGATTCAGTTCTTTTGAGGGCGCAAGTCAGCCCAAATAAAGAGCTTCGTTTGAAAGTCTTCGTTGGTGTCTTCCTGACCGCTTGACTGCCGTCACTACAACGTGACATCTGGTGGAGGTGCTGGGTAGCGTTCCATGTACCGGCCACCCCCAGCAAGCCGCGACGCCAGCCCTTCGACTCATTCACCGGAGGACTTGACTCCAGTCTACCACGCAGCCTCTTGAAGCCTCCAGCCATGACTTACGCCGCAGCAGTGCGCCGTCCTGCACCTCGACGACGGCACCTAAGCCCCTATCGCCATTAGCCAGCTGCGCTGGAGCGCCGCCCTCTCGCCCCAACTCGCCCGTCCTACGAGCGTCGCACACGGCCTAGGAAATGCGACGAGTGGAAAACACCCGACCAGCGCCGCCAACTATGCTTCCACTGCGGAGAAGCCGGTGACATTCTCCGGTACTGCCCATACAGGAGAATGGGCATCCGAGGGTTCTCTTACGGCGCCCCACGACCCCGACCCGGCCAAAGACCAGCCGAAACAGAAGATTTTTTGCGTCGGGAAGAATGCTCATCGCCGAGCCGCCTGAGCGCAAGAACTAAGGTCCTCCATCGACGAAAACACAAGACTATGCCTCAACTACGACGAGAACTACGACGAGAACTACGACGAGAACTACGACGACGACCCTACGACGACGACGACGACGACGACGACGACGACGACGACAACTACGACGACGACGAGTGATTCAGTTCTTTTGAGGGCGCAAGTCAGCCCAAATAAAGAGCTTCGTTTGAAAGTCTTCGTTGGTGTCTTCCTGACCGCTTGACTGCCGTCACTACAACGTGACATCTGCCACGTATCTGTGTAATGCCACGTATCATTGCAGTGTGTGTTCGTTCACGCTCAAGGCAGCAGGAAAGGGTCGTTATCACTTTTGTTCGTGGCGCGAGAAGCGACCAGACTAATCTCGATTGTTCGCAGCCTTGAAAGGCTGCATCTAGGTTTTTCCAGATTACCGTAGATGATCTTGACCTGTTATCTGGAAGTTTCCTTGGCGGCTTTAAATTGAGCGATGCCGCGAGCGGCGGACATTCGTAGTTCGACGACCGCCGAGCACGCCTGTTGCTTACGCCGCCGCCGAGTGATTCAGTTCTTTTGAGGGCGCAAGTCAGCCCAAATAAAGAACTGAATCACTCGGCGGCGGCGTAAGCAACAGGCGTGCTCGGCGGTCGTCGAACTACGAATGTCCGCCGCTCGCGGCATCGCTCAATTTAAAGCCGCCAAGGAAACTTCCAGATAACAGGTCAAGATCATCTACGGTAATCTGGAAAAACCTAGATGCAGCCTTTCAAGGCTGCGAACAATCGAGATTAGTCTGGTCGCTTCTCGCGCCACGAACAAAAGTGATAACGACCCTTTCCTGCTGCCTTGAGCGTGAACGAACACACACTGCAATGATACGTGGCAATATGATCGTTTTGAGTCCGGGAGGAGGCTCAGCGCCTTTTTCAGGTGCCAAGAATTTATTTGTAAGATGCAGTTGACTCAACGCCCGCCATGAAGAGGCGCAGGGCTGGTAACGGACGAAGCTCGCAACGATTTATATCCGTGCCGCCGCCCGCTACTTCGCCGCGAATGATCGAGCACGCGAATTGAACTTGCAATGTGCCTAATTCACCGCGAACGGCTTTGGCGCCACGGCGCCGTGGGAAGCAGACGAAGCGCGTAACGGCGTCTGCGTTGCCATAACAACGCTTCCCATGCGCAGAGAGCAGTGGGGGTACGATCTAGTGATGAAAACCTCTTCCCCCATTAAGCGCGTTGCAAGTTCAAGCCACGTGCTTGATCATTCGCGGCAAATTTTAGGGTGGCGGTACGGATATATGGCGTTGCAAGCTTCGTCCGTTACTAGCACTGCCTCTCACTACGGCGGGAGTAGTGTGAACGGCATCCTAAAAAGAAGGTCTTAAAAGAAATCTGTTGAATTTAAAAGTTAAGGGAACATGTGGACAGAACATGCACCATATCGCGAGGCGTTTGTGAATCTTTAACGGGACCTCGCCTCCAACAACATAGCTTTCCGAATTGAGATCACTCTGTCTAAAGAGTTCGTGTCTGCGAACTATCATGGCTGCATTTCTCTTGACATCGTCCTTGCGTCGTGGAGCCAGCTTCTAGCTCGCCAGACGAAAAAAGCATACCGCGTGCACTGCGAAAGGTTTTGACGATATCAAGTTACTGTCAAACAAGGATACTATCGCCATGAAAAAAAAAAGTGAGAACATGGAGCGCCTGTCTTGCAGCCCAATCGGCGCAGCCACAAATAGCTGGTCCGAGATTAAGAGACTGCGCGCCTCGCAGAGCGTGGATTCAGTATTTGTGCCCAGTGGGTGCGCGGCCATGCGGCATCGCAGGCAACGAGGAGGTCAACGATCTCGCCAGCGCCGCACATCAGCTTCCTCCTATATAGCGACGTTCCGTCCGCCCTGGGGGACGTCCGCGTGATGATCCACGACACGCGTGTCAACAACACCCAAACCAGCGCATGACGGAAGTAGAGCACATCTCCGTCTTCGGCGCACACTCATTATTGTACTACCTCCAGCGCGCGATGATCTTTCGAATTCACGTCGGCTGCGCGTGGCCCAAGGTAAGACGGGTGCGCCAAGTACTTTCGCTCAGCGATGCATGCGGTGTGCTTGCGGTGCAGTGTGCTGCTTTCGCAGAGCCGCGTCGCGAGATCCTCGGGGCGTACAGGCCACTGGGTATCATCCCGGACAGTCTGAAAACGCCCCTGTGGCCGCGCGGTCATGCTCATTCACGTGACATAAGAGTGGTCAGTCTCTGTGCATTCATCGAACAGGCGTGCTTTACGTCCCGCTTGCTCATCGCCAGGTAGTGCTCGTGTGACGTGAACGCTCCGCGTGTGCTACTTCGGACGGTATGCGGGTGGGCCGCTTATTCACTGTGCCGCGTACATGATTACCTAATCAGCGACAGGGCACTATGTGCGCGCGGCTTTGTATATACAGTGAATTTGATGTTGTGTAAATATGGACAGCGGTCTCTGGCGCATGGTTATACTTCAGAGACACTCGCGTGAGAGCGGCAAACCTTTCTTCAGCTTGCGCATTTCGTTAATACTGTGAATAGCTCTGCCCTATCCTTGCTCGCTGTCACTCCCCATTGTATACTTGTCTTCGCTGTCCTCTCCCTGTCCCTTTAACTTCCGCCGACAGCAGCTCTGGTGGTCAAGTTATTAATCACCAATTTACCGCGGCGGGCAACGCCCTTTTGTTGTTTTTTTGTATTTTTCTTTCAATAAAAAACTACTACTAGCGCGCGGTGCTGGAGCGGACCGGTGGCTCTGCTTGTCCTTCACAAAGAAATGCAAATTAAAAGTTCTCTTTTAGAAGTTTAAACTCTCAAAGCAACTCGGGCTATGAGGGAAGGCGTATTGAAGGGATGCGGAAATTTCGATCACCGAGAGTTCTTCAATGTGCTCTGGCATCGCATAGTACAGGGGCCTCTAGAATTTTGGCTGCATGGAAATTGGCCCCGCGTTTGTCGGTTCAGCAGTCGAGAGTTATAACCACTGAGCCACCGCGGCAGCTAACAAATGAAAAGAAAACGCATATGAAAACAAGACAAGTGCGCGCGCCGAGCAGCGCGGGGGACTCTGCGTAGAAGTTTGTCTTTGCTGTTGCGTTTGCAAAGCCATCCATGCGATCCGGCAACGACCACCACCTACGTGCATATTCAGTTAACGTTGCCATGGAACGCCTGCCAGTTAACGCCGGCCATGCCGAGGCGCAGTCACGTAACTGACGAAGCTTGCAAACCTATACAAACATTCCCAATCCAAGCCTCGGAACACCTACTGTAAAAAGCGGTGAATAGCATTGGCGAGATCATGTCTCTCTGCCTGATACCCTGCCTTAATGGAATTTTATTGCGCCCTTTATGGAGTGCTATGGTAGCTCCGCAGTCAGTACAGATTTCTTTCAGTATTTTCACACAACACTCTTCAACACCCTGATCAAGCAATGCCTGCATGACTGCTGAGGTTGCCACTGAGTCAAATGCTTTCTCGTAATCAATGAACGCTATATATAGGAGCTGGTTATATTCTGCGCATTTCTCTATCACATGATTGTTAGTGTGAATATCGTCTATTGTTGAGAATCCTTCACAAGAGCCTGTCTGATCATTTGGCTGATTGAAGTATAAGGGGGTACTGATTCTATTTCCGTTTACCTTAGTGAATACTTTGTACGAAAGAAACAGTAAACTGACTGGCCTGTAATTTTTGAAGTCCTTGACGTCTCCTTTCTAATGAATTGAGATAATGTTGGCGTTCTTTCAAGCTTCTGGTACACTGGAGCTCATAAGGCATTGCGTATACAGGGTGGCTAGCCTTTCTAGCACAATCTCCCCACCCTCTTTCAAGAGATCTGCTGTTACCTTATCCTCCCCAGCTGCTTTGCCCATTTGCATTGCTCTTAAGGCTTTATTTACTTCCTCTTTCGTTACTGGAGGTATGTCCCATTGCTGCACTCTGCTGTCTCTCTCATTGACGTTCTGATTACATTGGCTACTGTATAGATTCGGCCACTTTAACTATCTTATCCATATTACTAATGGCATTGCCCTCTTTGCCTCTTAGCGCATAGATCCGGTTTTTACCTATGCTCAGTTTTTTCTTCACTGCTTTCAGGCTACCCCCATTCTTTAGAGCATGCTCGATTTTCTCCACGTTAAGCTTTCTTATGTCGGCTACCTTGCGCTTATTTATTAACTTTGACAGCTCTACCAGCTCTATTCTGTCCGTAGGGTTATACGGTTCCATGCTTTGGCGTTTCCTAATCAGGTTTTTTGTCTCGTGAGATAGCTTGCCGGTATCCTGTCGAATAATCCTACCGCCTACTTCTACTGTACACTCCCTAATGATAGCTGTGAGATCATCGTTCATTCTTTGAACATTCAGATAGTCTTCCTCAGTTAGAGCCGAATATCTGTTCTGCAGCGATATCCTGAATCCCTCTACTTTCCTTCTTAGCGCTAACTCACTAATTGGCTTCCGTTTCACTAATTTCTTCCGTTCCCTTCTCAGGTCCACGCTAATTCAAGACCTTACCATTCTGTGGTGGCTACAACGCACCTTTCCGAGGACCTCCGCATCTTGCACGATACCAGTGAGCGCATGCAGTAGGGGATTAGAGTTAATAGAGAATACCTGAGTAATTTGCGATTAGCTGATGACATTGCCTTGCTAAGTCACTCAGGAGATGAGCTGCAAAGGTTGATCAATGAGTTAGACAAGGAGAGCAGAACGGTAGGTCTTAAAATTAATATGCAGAAAACAAAGTAATGTTTAACAGCCTCGCAAATGAACAGCGGTTGACAATTGGTAGTGAATTGCTGGAAACGGTAAGGGAATACGTCTCCTTAGGGCACGTAGTGGCCGCTGATCCGGATCATGAGAGGGAAATAACTAAAAGAATAAGAATGGGGTGGAGCACATATGGCAGGTTCTCTCAGATCATGAACAGCAGTTTGCCAATATCCCTCAAGAGAAAAGTATGCAACAGCTGTATCTTACCGGTATACTTAACCATGGGGCAGAAACCTGGAGGCTGAAGAAAAGGGTTAAGCTTATGGTAAGGATAACGTAGCGAGCTATGGAAAGAAAAATGATAGGTGTAACATTAAGAGAACGGAAGCGGGCAAAGTGGGTGAGGGAACAAACGCGGATTAGTGACATCCTAGTCGAAAACAAGAGGAAGAAATAGGCTTGGGCAGGGCATGTAATGCGAAGGCAAGATAACCACTGGTCCGTAAGTGTGATGGAGTGGGTTCCAAGAGAAGGCAAGCATAGCAGGGGGCGGCAGAAAGTTAGGGGGGCCGATGAGATTAAGAAGTTTTGCGGCGATACGGTGGCTGCAGCTGGCAAAGGACAGGGTTAATTGAAGAGACATGGGAGAGGACTTTGCCCTGCAGTGGGCGCAGTCAGGCTGCTGATAATATCAATTCTGTCGTCCGCAAATTCGGCGGGAATGTCCGGGAACCTAACTTGAACTTGCATCGCTTGCTTACACTGCGAACAACTTCAGGGCCGCGCCGCCGTGGGAAGCAGACGACGCACGTAACTGCCTCACCATCGCCATAACAACGGTGCGCATTCGCAGAGGGCAGCTGGGGGTAGACCATGTCATGGAGGAAAAACCGATGGTGAAACCTCTCCCATCTAAGGGCTCTTAATCTGCCAGGAAGGCGCCCACTTCGGTGCGCGCTCCGGTGCGGGCTCAGCTATTTTTGCTTGCAGAGCCATTGACCCTCAGATTTATTCAGAGGCAGCAATGGATTTTCGTTGCGTTGAAAATAAGGAAACACTTACTTCGTGATAATGAAGCTACAATAAATACTATGGACGCGATGTCGTGAAAAGTAAAATACTTTGTTGCCTCGAGCATTTCGTAGTAGTGAAGTTTGTTACATCGAGGTTTAACTGCAATAAGTCACATGTTTCGCTGTGATTATTAAATATCTTTAATTACCGCATGTGTTGGAACAAACTTCAGTTAGTCTCAGGGCTTTTTTTCTGTGACGAAATTAACTTTGTAAAATTTTGGGCTCGCTTGATAGACGGCTGACTTAGGTGTTTCGAGACAAAGTGGTTTCAAAAATATAAGCAAATTTACGTTGTTACCTGCTATATTTCATTATTGCGGAAACGTATGTGAAAATTAAAACATAGAGGCTCGCTTGTTGCTGTAGATATTGGATATATTTAGTTTCTTTAGTATTTAAGTGCCTTATTAACCTTGAAACATGCGGACAACGAGTTCATGTAATTATTTACATCGTACCCAAAAGCATAAAATGATGTGCCTGAAAAAGGTAGATTAATATCACCTGCATACACAATTAATTTTGAAGAATTTCATACACTGCGTAAATTATTGCTGTAGAGATTGAGTAATATCTATCCATGAATAGAGCCTTGCGACACAACAAGAAGTATATTTTTGTACTGACGAAGATGCATTATTTAGGTGAACGTGCTGTGATTGAGCAGTTAATTTACTTCCATTTCTTGATGGCAGCTGGAAGAAGCTCTCTGGAGGGCGAGCCTTGTTACTGTTCTTTAAGGAACGCAGACCGAGAGTCATCAAAACCAAGCATTTTGATGTCTGAGTTCATATTTTTATACCTTGGCGAGCAAGGCATTTTATTTTGTTTCACTGCATGAAGCGGTCAGTTACGTTGAATTCATTGTTGTGCGAGGGCTGTGAGTCCTCTCTAGCTCAGCGTGGCGACGCGAACCGTGAGGTTGGCGCTCGGATGACCCTGCGTGCGTTCACCTTGGCGCAGGTAGTCCTCTATTTCTATAAACTTCCTTCAATGCTCCTCTAGCGTTTCTATAACGTATAAGACGGTGCTATTGCGCGTTTGCTTACGCTGCTGCCAAAGGTTTTAGTATTGTTTACTGCTGCTGTTCGCGTTACTCTGTTGGGTTTATAGCATTGTTCTGTCGTATAGAATCATTTATCGCGCCGCGCTCCATCCTGAGACAGGAATTGCACGCTTTTTAAGCTTAATCTTTAGGTGTTTCCACATTTTATTTCGCACATTTGAAATACGCATTGCATAGAAATCAGCCATTCCACAGGGTACGGCGCCACAGTTAGGAATGGATGATGAATTCAACCCCTGTCACCCTGCAGTCAACAGTTGTCCGTTAAGTCACCTAGCACAGCGAGTGAGCTTGTAAAAGCTTTGGTCGCCCTTGCACTTGTACTTGACAATGACTGATTAACCAAAAATGCGTTTAATCCACTTTGTTGCGGCTGCAGGCGCTGTGGCAAAGGGAACGGGCTTATATACGGGAAGGTGGGATGCTGTTCATGGCGACAGGCGCCGCCGGGTCCAGGATCAGAAGATCCCGCCAGAGGCTCTTCGCCTGCTCACAATGGGCTCTAGAAAGAACCAGGTCGTGAATGAGTTGGGCCAGGCTTCCAACCGCACAGCGCTGAGGGCGCCGAGGAACTGTGCACCTGAGGAAATCCCAGAGAAATTGGTCCTGGTCAGCCCCTATGGGGCAGGCGGTGCACACGACCGGAATATCCGGCAGTGCTCTGCCGCGATGAAAGCAGTAGAGCCGGAATGGAATCAGCAGGATTAGCGGCATCAGCCGTAGGTTTGACAAGAAATCGCCGATCCAAGGAGGAACAGAACCATCGCGAAGTAGACGGTTGAACTTGCGAAACAGTTTAACGGGGGAAACGGAGAAAGAATGCTTTTGTAAAATTAATAAAAATGACTATGTTTAATTGGTAGTTTATGCTTTGGGTTACGCCGTGAAGAGCAGGGTGACAGCTGACAGACCATTTCGAAAACCGTACTGATTTGGATGCAGAAGAATATTTGATTCTATGAATTCTCGTGTTTCAAAACAATGTGTTCGAGAGTTCAGAAACACGCACAAGTTCCCCAAAAATAAAAAAGGAACACAAGAGCGCAGTAAAACTTGAACCTTGGTGAGTGCTAGCAGCGGACGCACAAGTACGCAGCAGGGGGCTAGTAACACATTCGGACAAGCGGTACTACACTTTTGAAGTCCATTTTATCAACGGCGCGGGCGAGCAGCCCAGCGCGTGCGCCGTTTTACTTCTGGGGCACCTCTACGTGATAAAGAGGAGGGCCGGCAGTTAGATAGAGAAGGTGAATCACCTGATTTTAGTTTCGGAATAATTTGTGCAACCTTCCACTCAGCTGGAAGGTGGCTTCGCAACTTACTTTGCGTACCTTTTTAACACGATATATGTTTGAAATTAGATGTGGGCTACTGCTTTTCTTTCCACCCAGACTGAAGAAAAAGAATATAATTCCAGAATGCGATTTTGTTTCAAGTGCTCCTAGCTGCTTGTGGCTATGCGGCGGTCAAATAACCGTCGAAAACGGCCAAAACAGACCAGCAATAGCGATTGAAAGAATTCATTTTTTCTTTAGCATCCTGAGCTGGGCGGAGCTAGAACTTTCGGCGCTTAAATACCGCTAGAATTTCTAAGGCGAATTCGTGACGAAGCTGTGCAGTGAATATTTTGTAAAATTATTTTTTGCAATACTTTTTAGTTTAAATGATCCTGTTAAAAGTGTTATTTGAAAATCAGGTTTCCTACACGGACCTGGTTTTGTTATATTATTAATTTATGCTTGACGTGATTATGGGTCAACATATACCCGAGGACTGTACTGCAGTGATCTCTTTAACTTGCAGAATAAAGTTTTCTATAAAATGCATCACTACAAATTTGAATGCAGTCCACACTGCGGTTCAGTGTCCGTCGGAAGAGAGGTTAAAAAGCCATTTTTATAAGTAAGATAGGTCATTTCAGCAGCGCTATCTGATTCGTTAAATACGGTCACTTCATAAGACCGACTGGTCATAAAGGATTACGAAATTGAAAGAGTACGAGGTAATCATGTAATCAGATAAGCCTTCTATATGTACAACGTGCGCGGTACATTCGAGGAAAGTGGTCTCAGAGGGAGCTGCAGCAGTCGACAACCCTTACAGGCGAGTCGACAATTTGCGTCAGGTTTAATGTAAAAAGAAAGCATATACGATACCGCATGTCCCGTTTCCGCGGTGTTAATCTCCTTCTCCTACCACAAGTTATATGCTTTTACTTTTTCATGCAACGTTGTTGTTGTTGTTAGTGGCTATTTAATGTTAAGAAAATAAAAAAAATAAAAATAAATATGGAAGGAACAGTTGTTGCTAGCCGCGGGATCTGCCATCGAAACCTGAAGTACCTGAGCTGCGGCTAGCGCGAATAAAAGACCAACCGTATCTAAGCAGCCGTACGGCATTAATGGACAGACAAAAGACGGCGCAGGGAGTCCTGGGAGGGCATCCGTGCCTCCCTAGTTGTAGCGAGGGACACTGCAAGGGCCTGGCGTCTGTTCCAGCCGCTGCTCCAGCCCGCCATCCAGCGTGTCCCATGTCTGGTCTCATCGCAGTAGTCACGCGCATCAGCTACCAGCAGCTGGCAGAGAGACTGGCCGAGGCCTCCTTCCCGGCTGAGCACCCACCTGCTGACCTATGCCCCCACCGGGTCGCCCCACCACCGAGTGCCTCCCCATATGCCGACGACGTCAAGGCTGCGTACGACGTCAAAGCCCCGTACGCCCTTCACAACCACCAGAAATCACTGCGATTTCTCCTTCGTACTTCACTCCACGCACGTAACCCTAACGACTAGCGGACAACCGACAACAGGCCCATTTGTTTCCTCTGCCACCGCATTGGCCTTATCTCCCGTCATTGTCGCAACTATTGGTCCCGTCGTAGCATATACAGTACTCTAAGTGCTCACCGCAACGACAAACAGCGTGGCCACTTCACGCCCCCTGCACCCCAGCACAGCGCCACCGCCGGCGGCCGGATTCCCCGCTCCAGCCGCTACCCGTCCCCCCTACGTCGGCAGTCCCGTTCACCCCAACGCCGTCGCTCCTCTCCAGGCCCCTACGGACGCTCCCAAACGGAAAACTAGATGCTGCAGTGTCTGGAGGTGATGCTGCAGTGTCTGGAGGTGATGCTGCACTATAGCCCCAGTCCCGAAATCCTCGCTTAGCCCTTCGCGCACACCATAATTTGCTCGCCATTCATGTCGATGGAATCCCTGTGAGAGCCCTGATCGATACGGGCGCTCACGTATACGCCATGAGTTCTACCCTACGACGCCGCCTCCGAAAAGTACTGACCCCTGCACCCACAGCCGTTCTCCGCGTTGCAGACGGCGTAACGCCTCCTGTGGTTGGACTATGCCCAGCCCGTGTGACCTTATCCGGCCGCCGTACATCCATTCTGTTCGGTGTTCTGGTACCCTCGCGACATCATTCTTGGCCTCGACTTCCTGTCTGAGCATACAGCCCTCATCAACGGGGCAACCAGTGTTGTTCAGCTTGACCTCCGGTTTCTGCTGAGTCGCCGTCCTCAGTTATACCTCGTTTTTGTGCTGTCGACTTTGTCCGCCTGTCGCTTCAAGTCTAGCGATGGAAAACTATCGATAGTATCGATAGTCCTTTCGAAACTATCGATAGTGCTAGTATCGATAGACTATCGATAGTATTATCGGTAATCTACTATCGATAGTAATACTATTGATTCAACTGTCGATAGTATTACTATTGATAGTAGATTCGATAGTATTACTAGCGGTAGTACCGCTATCGATAGCAAGGCTATCGATAGTGAAACTGCCGATGGTAAGACTATTGATAGTAACAATATTGTGGTTATGCATTTGTTGGTCAGCGATATAACCTAAACATTTGCAATACCTGATTGGTTGCATGGTCTCATGAGACTGAACGTCCCAAATAGGCTCAAGCTATGAGGGATGCCGTAGTGGAGGTCTGCGGGTAAATTTTGACCAGCTGGGGTTCTTTAACATACACTGCGACAGTTCGGAAAAATACCTGGAACTGCATCCGATGAAAGAACAAACAGCACAAGTTGTGCTGGCTTACAAGATACTATCGTGCACTGCAGACGTCGTCTTGCTGACGTAACCGCTGCAAAAATGCTTTTCGCATACATGCTTCGCAACTAGGACATTCGCACGCTAACATTTTATCCAGCAACTTTACGTAGGGAACGTCTGCAGAGCTCGGTGACGCGTAGGTCGCGAAAACGGACGAGTCCTGTGAGTTACTCATACCATCACCTCCATACCACACACTCGGGAAACCAAGTTTAGGATGCAGTGGGTACGCGTGGTTGCTTTTATCGAATCGATAGTACTATCAAGTAGTATCGATACGGCTATCGATAGTACTATCAATAGAACTTTTAAAAGTACTATCGATAGTACTATCGATACTACTATCGAAAGTACTAACTATCGATACTACTATCGAAAGTACTGACTATCGATAGTACTATAGATAGTCAGTACTTTCGATAGTCAGTACTTTCGATAGTACTATCGATAGTCCTTTTTACCATCGATAGTTCGATAGTGACTCAACTATCGATAGTATCGACAGCACTATCGATAGTTTTGCATCACTACTCAAGCCGCAACTTACATTTCATTCTCATCTGTTCCCCCTGTCCCTGATGGTCACTGCATAGTCACTCCAAAACATGACATCGCCCTCATGCGAAGCATTCCGCTTGCGCACACCGTCTTGACAATGTCGGCAAACCGAGCGTACCTTCCGGTCCTGAACTTTAGCTCGTCCTTTCAATCGCTCCAGCAAGGCATCTCACTCGCCACGCTGTGCCCTGCTGCAGAATGTGTCATATCAGTGGTGGACAGCTGTGTACAGCCGGCCAAATCTTTTACCGGCGTGCGTGTCCGCCGCTTTTTCTGCGCTCCTGCGCTTTGCTACGAAAACTTGCGGAAAGCTGAATATTACGCATGGGCTTAGTGAGCCTGTGCTTAGATTTCATATTTTCGCAAGTTTGCCACGTCATAAGCTGTAGGAGCACGGAAAACGCGGCCGTCAAGCACGCCAGCTAAAGATTTGGCCGGCTGTACCTTCGACTCATCAATGCATCAAGTAAGAAACCAACGGAAGAATACGCCAGCATGACCGCTTCTGACCTACCACCGACACAAGCTCACGAACTTAGGTGCCTATCATTTTTTCGCGACATCTTCGACTTTGGTGCCTGTGTTTTGGCTCGTACGTCTGTGGTGACGCATCGCATAAACACTGGTGATGCCGCTTCTCTCCACAGATGTCTTTACGGAGTGTCCAGCGCTGAGCACACAGTCATAAATCAACAGGTGGACAAGATGCTCGCAAAAAACATCATGGAGCCCTCGTCAAGCCGTAGGGCTTTACCAGTCGTCCTGGTAAAAAGAAGGACGGCAGCTGGCGCTTCTGCGTTCATGACCGGCACCTAAACCACATCACCAAAAAAGGACATATATGCTTTCCTAAGGATGGATGATGCATTAGATTGCCTCCACGGCACAAAATATTTCTCCTCAATCGATCTTCGGTCGGGATACTGGCAAATTGCCGTTGATAAAAAGGACCGCGAAAAATTTGCCTTCGTGACGCCTGATGGCCTATATCATTTTAGTCATGCCATTCGGACTCTGTAACGCACCGGCTACCTTCGAATGAATGATGGACTCGCTTCTTCGCGGCTTTAAATGGTCCACCTGCCTCTGTTACCTAGACGATGTTGTGGTTTTCTCGCCTACTTTTGCCATGCACCTCGAACGCCTCACCAGTATTCTGACAGTGTTCCGTAACGCCGGACTCCAGCTCAGCTCATCGAAATGCAAATTCGGTCGCCGCCAACTGACTGTTCTCGGACACCTTGTTGACGCTTCTGGTGTACGCCTAGATCCAGTCAAAATTCAAACCGTCAAAGATGTGCGTGCGTCTTCCAAGGGCGTCCGCAGAATTTTTTTCAGGGGGGGGCCCATTGGTTGTTGGCGCCGGAGGGGGGGGGGGTATATTCGTAGCGAAAAGGCACTATTTGCGGAGTAAATTTATTTATTTATATATAAATAAAAAATAAGTAAAATACACACATGAAAGAAAATTACAAGCAGCAAATTAAAGCGCGGATTGTAGAGATACATTGGAGTTTATCAACAAAGAAACAATTAAAATTAATAAAAATGCAAAAAGATACTATCAATACTCGAAGTGCTCTGTCTTACTGCATACGGGTTCTCGACTCACCCGAATTGATGACCAGCACACAGCGCAATATGTTCACAAACACGCAACTACAGTCACTCAGTCAGTCTTCCTTGAACAGCAACTGTAGGCGCCTCGGATTTTTCTGGGCGAATTGCGTAGTTACACGGGTGATAAATTCATTTCTGTGCTTCATTACACGCTCTCAGTGCACAGTCATCATATATATTGATTGGAAAAATGGTTGAACGAGTACGTTGAAAACAAAAGATGACTATATACAACGAAAACTTATTTACAAGATAAATGCACGCTCGCAGCTTCATACACCTCGCTCCATCTTGCTCGCGCATCCGCACAGTCGAGCAACGGCACACACACTGCTCGTCGCTCGTCGTTTTCTCGTCCGCTGTCTTGGTTGTTCTCACCTTCGTTGACAACCCGCCACTAAAAACACCGAAGCACAAACACAGAGGCGCGCACATGTGCAAGGGCTTACTTGCCACAATATCCACGAATGCGCACTTTTGGGGTGTAAGGAACGCCGCGCGACTTCCGAGGGGAAGGGACACCCGCAACTAATTCGGTCGGAAAATTTGTTTTTGTGTTTTTATGGGGTTCAGAGCCCCAAAACGACTCAGGCTATAAGGGACGGAGTAGTACAGAGTTTCGGATAATGTCGACCACCTGGGTCTCTTTACCATGCACTGACACGCACAGTACATGGGCGCTGTTGTGATTTGAGGCCCAGCCAGAGGTGACAGGCGAGCCAGGCAGGCGCCATCGGGCTGCGTTGACCAAAGGCGCTGGTTTTCGGAGAAGACGCAAGGAACGCTGGTGTGGGGGCGCCTCTGGAGACTGCGTCGCCGTGAACAAAAGCAGCTAATCCCCTTTGCCGAAGGTTCTGAAAGCGGCGCTTCTACCGCACTGAGCTCTCCCGTGGATCGGAGGAGACAGCGAGCGGCGGCGGCGCCAACTCGTCGCCCGCTTGCCCCTGAGCAGCCCGACAAAGCGGGGGTGGACACGGCTGATTTGTCCTTCCCCCCTCAAGAATTCATCGGTGGCCGGCGTACGAACGTATCCTGATTCTAGCGAGCGACCTGTGCCCTCTTAGCGCGCGAGCGGCGCGAACTTGATTACTTTTGTATTTTGTAAATAGTGTACAAAGCTCTCCCCTGTCCTTTCTCGCTGTCGCTCCCCTCTATACTTCTCCTCACTATCCTCTCCCTTTCCCTTTCGTTTCCGCCGGCTGCAGCTCGGGTGCTTAAGATATTAGCAATTGCCGCGGCCGGCAACACTCTTTTGCTTCACTTTTTATTTTTATTTATTTTTTTAAAAATAAACCACTACCACCACCACCACCTGTGCCCTGTGCACTGTCTGCCTCCGTGTCGCTATCTCTCTAGAGATCAAAGAAACAGACACCCATCTCGAAACACATGCTCGCCGGTGCCGCTGCATGTCTGCAACAGGTCGTCCTTCAGCAGAGCTGGCGGTGGCGTGGTTTGAAAACGGCGGAACGACGCGGCATTTCGCAGATGTGACCAAGCGTCGAAGCGGGGCTGCTTTTACCCTTTTGGCTGAGCGCACCACCGCCCCTGGCGTGCGGCCATCACTCACGGTTCGAGTGAGTGATTTTCCAGGGGGGTGCAGCCGCCCCCCCTTGCCCCCCCCTCCGGACGCCCATGGCGTCTTCCGTCTTCCAAGGTCGTCGAAAAATGTGCGTAGCTTTGTCGGTTTGTGCTCGTATTTTCGCCGTTTTATCAAAGATTTGGCCGGCATCGCTCGTCCCCTCACCGACCTTCTTACGAACGACTCACCCTTTATCTTGGGCCCTGCCCTAGAGAACTCATTTTCCTCCCTCGTCCATTTGCTGACCACTCCGCCCATCTTGGCCCACTTTGGCCCCGTCGGATCTCACAGAATTTCGCACCGACGCCTCCGGATATGGGATCGGCACCGTGGTATCCCAACGTCAACAAGGTCAAGATAGAGTCATCGCTCATGCCAGCCGCCTACTTTCCACTGCAGAGCGAAATTCATTTGTATCAGCAGCGCGAACACCACACAGGAAGAAGAAGGAGAAGAAGGTGTGGTGTTCTTCTTCCTGTGTCTTCTTCCTGTGTGGTGTTCGCGCTGCTGATACATATGGATCGCAACCAACTAGCCCGACAGATGGTGTTATTCGAAATTCATTACTGAGCGCGAGTGTCTCGCCCTTGTCTGGGCAGTAGCTAAATTCAGACCCTACCTGTTCGGCCATTCATTCGCACTTGTCACTCATCACCACACTCTCTGTTGGCTGTCGTCACTAAAAAAGCTCACCGGTTGTCTTGGTCGCTGGGCACTGCACCTCCAAGAATATTCATACTCTGTCGTGTGCAAGTCAGGCCGCTACCACCAGGACGCTGAATGTTTATCCAGATACCCTGTGGAGCCACCTGACCTAGAATGTGGGTCTGAGAATGCTTTTTGTGCACTGTTGTCGAGCCTGAGGCGTGCGTGAATGCTCACTTATATACTTTATCGCCTTTTCGATGTTTTGCGTTGGTACCCCCCGTAAACCTGACAGATGTGTACACACAGTTGATGCCACTACTTTCTTTCTATTTTCTTCTTCATTGCCATGTATCACTGATTGCGTAGCCCATGTTGTTTGTTTGACATGTATGTAGTATGTACCCCCCCCCCCTGCAATTATGCTTTCACGGCGCTGCAGGAAATTCAAATAAATAAATAAATGAAAGAAGCTGAGACCCTGCCCTGCCTCTTAGCGATCTCTGATCTCACCGATATCAGCAATGAAAGGCGCCATGACTCATCCTTACGACCAATCTTTCATGGCCTCAGCTCTGCAAACCGAGCTTCGCCTCTAAAAGTTTATGTGCTCCGGAATGGCATTTTATATCACCGCAACCTACGCTCCGATGGCCCTCCGCTGCTGCTCGTCATTCCCCAACGTCTACGCTCTTCTGTCATTGAAGAATTCCACGATATGCCTACTGCCGGCCGCCTTTGTGTGTCCCGCACGTACGCTCGGGTCCGGCACTGCTTCTTTTGGGCTGGTCTGTGTCGCTCCGTCGAGCGTTACGTGGCCGCTTGCGACTTGTGTCAACGTCGGAAAAGGCTTTCCACTTTGCTTGCCAGTCTTCTACAACCCATCGACGTACCTACGACACCTTTTCACTGAGTTGACCTCAAACTTCTTGGCCCTTTTCCACGTCCCTCTCCGCCATCAAGTGGATCGCTGGCGCAACTGATTATACGACTCGGTACGCCATCACGTGTGCTTTGCCTATCAGCTGCGCTACCGATGTCACCGATTCCCTTCTACAAAGCGTCATTCTTCACCATTGCGCTCCTCGTCAACTACTCACCGGCCGCGGTTGTTATTTTCTCGCCAGAGTAGTTCAGGACATTATTCGTTCGCGTGCCACACAGCACCACCAGCTCGCGACAGCATACCGTTCACAAACGAACGAGCTTACTGCGAAACTCAACCGCATGCTCATCGACATGTTAGCAATGTGCGTCTCGCCAAACGACCGATATTGGGATGCAGCCTTGCCTTATGTGACCTTAGCATATAACTCTTCCCGGCATGGCCGAACACGCTATTCTCCTTTCTCTACCTTTTGTTTGGTAGGTACCCCACCTTGCATTTGGACACACTAGTGTCGCCTTCTCCAGTCCCCACAGCTGCTTACGCACGAGACGTCATCGCCCAGGCCAATCTGCAGCGCCATATAGCCCGTAGTCGGCTCCATGCCTTTCAAGCTTCCCAAAAGTCCGCCTACGACCGCCATCGCCGCGCAGTCGACTACAACCAATGATCACTCGTCCTTCTGTGGTCGCCTTCTCCCCGCGTCGGTCTCTCCGCGAAGCTTCTTTCTCACTACCGTGGCCCTTACTGTGTGGTGCGCCATGTCACCGACGGGAACTATGAAAGTGCTCCCCTTGCGTCCTCACTATCATCCTTCGGCCCCACCACAGACATCTTCCATGTATGCCGCCTTAAACCGTACCGTAACGTTCATACGTCACCGAGACAGCGTTTCAGCAGCCGAGGTCATGCGCGGGTAGTAGACGACGACGACAATGAGAGATTGCACGGGCTGAAGGCAGACGAAGACGAATACGAAGTTCTCGCTGTGTTCTGGCGCCGCTCGCAGCTGTTTCCTTCGCTTGTGTAAATATAACTGTAAATATATCTTCCTCGAAACATTATAAAACACGCATTCGGCCCATCCTCGAGTAAGCTTATGTTGTTTGGAACCCCTGTTAGCAGTGGGGGATCAACCAACTGGAATCTGTGCAAAAGAAGGCCGTGCGCTTTGTTTGCAGGAGATTTGACATGAGTTTTTCGCCTTCTATTTTTCTTCCCCAACTAGGCCTCACTACCCTTGCCACTAGTCGTCATCTTGAATGCCTCAAAATCATGTGCACTTTAGTCAATTCATCTTGTTTTTCTTCACTAAATAAATTATCTGACATTTTTAAAACCTTCATCTACAAAGAGCCACCACGTCCTAAACATATCGCCATTTTAAGCCCGCACTAACTTCTTTAAGTACAGCTTTTTCCCTCATACCATTCAAGTTCGAAATTCCTTTGCCGGCAACTTCCGTTCTTTATCATTAGAAGAATTATTACTACCCTGTTCCTAATGTTGTATGATTGCGTTCTTTACTTCTTTGTATTGCTCTTTGTAGTGTTGTTTCTTTGTATTCTACCCGACTCCTGCAATAGCCTCGCTAGAAGCTGCAGTATGTAGAAACAAATAAATAAATAAAATGAAAAAAATACAACAAACAAAGATAAAGGCGATGGTGATAGGATAAAAAACACGGTATGAAGTGTGCAAAAACAAACATGACAGGATAGAAATGACATGGAACGTGTCTGTAGATGAACATTAAAATCAGATGAAAGAATACATTTTCAGGTCTGAAAAACAATTTACCGCCAAATGCGCTACATGAAGCAGATCACAAAATTATAAGTAGCGTTGTAAAGAAAATTTCATTCTGTGAAATCGAAATATACGGAGTCCTGACACATATTTTACCAGTTTTGATAATGTAAAAACTTCGGTCTTCTCTTTTGACCCGAAAAAAAAACATGGTCTTACGTAAGAACGCAGTTTAAACCACTTTTTTAGTACCCATATTCTTGCCGTCACAATTCCTACAAGAGTGCGTTAGGTGACCTCCAGAGCTATTCTTTATTGCCAGGCCATTTTCACGTGCCCGTTCATTAAATCATCTACAAGTCTGATCAAGTAACACCTGTCAAATATGAGAGGAATTTTGTACACAATACCTGAGGCGCACTTCGTGAACTTTTTTGGGGGGAGCCATAATACACAGCGGACTGCTTTTCTTTTCTTTAGATACCAAAGGCCCTAATCTATTCAGCGTGCATAGTGCCGAGCAAACCATCCTGACACCGGGTTGGTTTGCCACTTTTTTGATGTTGTGTGACACAGTGTATGTACACAGCATCAGGTGCAGCGGCTTTTTCTTCGAACTTTCGTTGTCTTCTTGCGGCCTTTCAACTTCTGTAACAAACTCTCACACGCTGGGGTGATCAGGTGGGGAGGGTAACCAACGCAACGAATTAAAACACAGTACTTCTGAAGCACTGTACTGAGCTTGTCTTTACAGCAAGCTTACGTTAGCTCGTTTTGCCAGACTGGATTGTGCGCTTCCAAACGGCAGTGGGTTCTTTTTTTGTTCTTGGGGTGTACGGCCAGCAAATAGGTTCAGCCACAAATTCAATCTTAAAATCAAGGTATTGCAGTCTACTTTCAATGTCCAACACGTAGGTGAAAGTGAAGCCCCCGGAGGAGGGTAAATATTCGTAGAACGTTAGTGACGACCACGTCAAGGTTATCTTCAGAGGACAGGTTAAATACAACGAGATATTCATCCACAAATATGAAAACACCCGAAACCTGGAGCGGGAAAATCTTTTTTCGACACGCTGATGAAACACTGAGAAGTAATTATCACCAAGGACAGGTGCTACACATGAACCGATACAAATTGCAGCTTTTCTGAACAAAATATTTTCCTTTTGGATTCAATAGCAGGGGAGCTGAGACATAACCTCAGAACTCTAGAATATGCTCTGTGCCCGAAGGTGCCCTATTCTGAAAACCTACTTCGCCATTTTCGTGTATTTTTTTTTGGCGCATGGCATCGAACGAGCCGACATGTGGTACCGAATAAATAAAGGTCCTCGACATCGATAGAAAAAGCTGTTGTTGCTGTCGGGGGCCTTGATCCAAGCACTTTACTTCACTTTAGCTTCGAACTAAAAGTTCGTCCTTTTAAACAATATTTTAAAGGTTGCATTGTAAGCACTCCCTAGTTATCGTTTGCCAAGTTTTTTTTTCAGAAACAGTAGCTCGCAGCAGGCACTCTGTTTTGTAGCTTTTGCCATTAAAGAACACACGGAGATTAATAGCTTCGTTCTTCTCAAACTTTTTGTCCAATGCTTCCAGGTTCAAATTCTTGAGTGCTTTTGCTTTTTTGATTTTTTTATAGAAGAATTCTGTTGGCTTAAAGTTCTTTTTTATAGCTTCTGTGGCCGTTTTGTCAAATGAACCCACAGATAAGACGACGAAGCCGCCTTCCTTGTTCAATTGGACGACAGTGAGACCATTTTCTTTCAAGTAGGTCATAGGTCACTACTTTCTTGATGGATGGCTTTTTAGCTGGCATCTCACTTACAGAGCGCTGCAGGCAGTCCACTCCGCTACCGATGACTCGCTCCCGCTCCTTCTCCGGAACACGCTCCAGCACTCGTCGCACAATGGCGACGAGGCGTGACCGCTTGAAGGAGAACTAGGGGCCTTTTTCCAGGATCCGCTGTACGTTTCCAGGTTGTGCGGCCTCTTCAAGGACAGTGACGGTGCTAGGAGGCGGTGCGCCGTGAGGTTTTGTGGAAGGGCTAGTCTCGCACGCTACGACAGGAACTCTGTGTCACTCGCTACGAGGCTCCTGTACTCAGTGAAACGGGTAGCAGTGACGAAAGCATCTACCTCATGTTGAAGGGAAGCCTGCAGCCAGTCGGAATAGAGCCTCACATGTCCCCAGCACTTCGATTTCCACACCTTTCATATCCTCCTGACGAGGCCCCAGGATGGTTTCAGCTCTCCGAAAAATACTTGGACTTGGAGGCGGGGGGGGGGGGGGGGTACTAACGCGTTTCAAGCAGTACGCCAGAACCCGAGAGTGGCAGGCAGTCACGGTGATGAGGTTCACGCACGGAATTGTAGCATCTTTCTTAGTTTGAATTCAGAATACGGGGTCCAGGGTATAAGAACTATGGAGTAGTAGAACGTTCTTGCGGGTTAGCCGGTTAAAAAAGAAACAAGATCGAAACTAACAATCAACATGGTTAAAATAAAACGCGGGTGACGCTGTAAATGACAGAATGGAAAACAACAATGAACGCAAATAAAGGTGTTGGTGATAGTATAAAAGTATGGTAGGAAGTATATATTCGTTATGTATTTCATCTGTTTTTAATGTTCATCTATACACTTGTTCTATGTTGTTTGCATCCTATCATGCTTGTATTTGCATGCTTTATACCATGCATTTATCCTATCACCAACGCCTTTATTTTTGTAAATTGTTGTTTTCCATTCTGCCAGTTACAATGCCGCTCCGCGTTTTATTTTAATCAAGTTGACTATAAATTTAGATACATGTTTTTTTTTTGCTTTCTTGCTTTGGCATGAAGATCCTAGAGACACGATGTGTCGTTGTCCACTTGTTTAATATAGCCTCCCGCTATGATGCGGTTTTGGTTTTCCTGTTTTCGTTTACCCAAGGAAAGAAGAATATGATCACTGTGTGCTATCTTATATCAGTAACTCTGCGAATGACGAAGGTGGTGGTGCGCTTCCGTTCTGCGCTTATACAACATGTGCTTTCACTCATGAATAAACATTCGGAGGTCTGCGCCCGTGGTGTCGTTTTCGTCTCTGTCTCCTGTCCCGTCACAGTCACGCAGTTCCGCTTTTTATGAAAATCAACCACCTAGCCCATAAGAACGTTCTGCTACAGCGTTTTCAAATAGTTTTCGAATAATAAACACGATTTTCTTATTAGGCCACGCCGCAGGTTTCACCGACGGCTTTTTCAGAAAGGGGGCTTCTGAAACTCTGACTCTTAGCAGCAGGCTGTCGCAATTGGTCTGCACGTTCAGCGCCGCGACGCGATTTCATTTGTGTGGCGGCGTTGATGATTCTAAAAGATATTACCGCCAAGATTCAGTAATGCGCCAGGGTCCAACCAGGTTTAGCAAACCCTGCCTTGATGCCTAATATTGGAGGCCATGGCTCATAACTCTTGTCGCTCTCATCTACTGACTTGTGGTGCTAGTTTGTTCGTTGTTGTCGTCAGTAACGAAAGGTTTGACTGCTTTAATTTTCATGATGGTTACAGGGTTAATATACTGACTTCATGCTGCATGCTGTATAGTGGACATCACTGTTGCGTCTTTCGGCAGCTACAGCTTTAAATAAGCTGCCACTGTCTCTTCGTTCTTCTGCCTGCATGAATATTCATTTGGTGGTCCGAACATTCGCACAAGTAGCAAATAATCGTACCAATATCCGTTTCTATTCGATGCGGTTTTTGGCTAGACTTTTCGTATTCGACTCAGTGTCGAAAGAGAGCTATTCGCTCACCCTATATTGGGTGGCGCTTCTGCAGGGTGAAGGTGGGCGGGGGATCGAAGGTGGCGGTGGATGAGTGGACAGCCCCCTAGCTAGGGGCTGGGTAGGTGAGTTGCCATAATTTCGCGGTCGGGCCGGTTGTGCATCAGATGTGAGCGCCGCAGCATTTCAGCGGATTTCGCTTGCTCTTGACGCCGAATGTCAATGTTTGAAAGTACCACACGCCACCTAATCTCGAAGGGGGATGATGTAGAAAACCGGAGGAACATTTTGATTGTTTGCAGTATCGAAGGCACAAAGGTAGAGCAATAGCAAACCCTCGAAAAGACTGTTTCCAAAGACGACATTTACAAGCTCCCGGGTGTAGCCATTGAAAAATTTGATAGAGTTGGGGACCCATTCAGAACAGGAATCGACCGACTATCTAAAAGTTGGACGGCGGAAGAGGCAGGGCCAGGAGCCTCAAAAATTGCAGTAAACTTATGAATGCGTGACAAGCATAAGTACCTCTGGAGATCTTTCGCCGTGCGTGCATTCATTCCGAAAAGAAGCTCTGCTGTAGGATGAAAGAACGTAAGTCCTAAGGCGACAAAGTTGGACTTTAATTTGATAAGGTAACGTTTAACGAAAAACTATTCCAATGGGACACAAATGCAAAGTACCTGTGTCTGCGCGATGGCAGGTGCGCCCCAAACGACCACTTTCCGATGCTTCTTTCAGCAATGATCTCTCATCGTAGAGTGTCCTAAAATTACTTAGAGGGAAAAGTGGCGAGTTTGATAAAGAGCGCTTCATTCACTGCGGGAATGCCGAGAAAATGAGATTTCGTATTTGGCTTGGCTAATTTTTGGACGAAGACGTGGACTTTTCCTTGGAATCGGTAACAGTATCGCGATGCTCTCCTCTGGGCGCAGAATAAATTGTTTTAATGGTGCGCTTCTCACTGTTGGAAAAAAAAAAAGACATCTGAGCACACAAGTGAGCCTCGAGAACAGTAGTATATTTAGGGCTCAATGCACGTTGCATGCCCAACAACAGCCAAGTGAAACACAGGACCACATTATTCCGGCATTCATGCTTCTTTAAATGGTGCATAAACTAACGCAGAGGCACATTTTCCTCCTGGTAATAGACGGAGCTGCATCCCTACAACTACAGGAGGATAAATTTGGTCTAGACTCAGTTTTACTCCTGAACGTCAACTCACGGTTCATTATAAATAAATAAATGTGATTAGTTTAAACTCTCCTCCTGACACATGAATTTACTAGAAACATTGCGTGATTTCCTGCATGAGCATCGCAAACACTACACTAACGTTGCCATGCGCCGCGACTTTAACCTGCCGGAGACAAATTAGGATTTGCGCTGTGCGTATCCTTCCTGGTGTCCATTGCCCAGGTGCAACATCGTGTCCATTGTCCCCGAAAGAAAGCTACCCGCACAGTTTTACTAAATGTTAGAGGCATTTTTGCAGCGGCGACATTGCAGATGAAATACGACGTGCCGGAACAGAATAACAATCATTGTATAAAAATTTCAGATTGAGATTCATTGTTAGAAATGCAAACAATATGAGATATGCGGTCGGCATTCTCATAAGCATATTTTACGCGACAAGAACACTAGATAAGCGAGCAAATGTTACGGAAACTGGTTAGTATAAAAATTTTACACAGTGTCGCAAGTGTTTGGAATTTTGGAAGTGTTTGGAAGTGGAATTTTGGAGGAATTCGGGAGGCACTGCTTTCCGAGCAGCTCTAAAAATAGAAAAATACGGCTAACAGGTGCGCACCAAATTTATGAGGTATCTACCAGTGGCGAGCCAGAAATATATTTCGGGGGTGTTATGCACCGTCGGTAAAAAAAAAAAAAATACGAAGAGAACCTGCGCCCAAAGAATTCTTTCGTCATTTTTCAGCTGTAATAAAGCCGAAGGGGTAGTTGTTTCTTTCACTGTAATATCTACATGAAAACGCGAATGCACACAGGACTCCGAGGACTTTATTCGTAAAGAATATTTATTTTCTCACAAAAAGAAACACTCGTACCAAGAATCGCGGGTATTTATAATATTTTCACACAGTAAACAGCACAAAAGCTTCTGCTCCGCAACAAAGTCAGCAACTGCGAACGAATGGCATGTCAAAACTTCTGACCCATGCATGCCAACCAGCGCCCGACCGCAGCAGCGCTTTAAAAAAATGCATTTTCTATTTTCGTGATAGTTTATATAACGATAACTCAACGTAGCGGTGCCATCTGGTGTTTAGAACAGGAACTATTTTATCAACAAACCGACGCTCTTATTTTCGTTTTTACATGTTAATATGTCGGCGCTGTGCGTAAACAGTACGGGTGAAAAAAAAAAACGCCGAAATGAGGTGGGGAGGGGGAATACAGCGCTCAGAAAACTTCGGGGGGTGTTGTGCAAACAATATGAGATATGCGGTCGGCATTCTCATAAGCATATTTTACGCGACAAGAACACTAGATAAGCGAGCAAATGTTACGGAAACTGGTTAGTATAAAAATTTTACACAGTGTCGCAAGTGTTACTCCGGTGGAATAAATATAATATTTTTTTAGGTCGTGGTAGATAGTACGTTAATGTTTGGAAAATATAAATGGTGCGCGTTCGCGGCACACACCATTCTCATATGCCCCGAGTTTGATTTTATGACTTTGCAATGCAAAGGCACCCAATTTTTTCAGAAAGTCATCATACTATGTGTTTGGAAAATGTATTAGGTAACAGATGGTAATTTTGCAGTTGTTTTATGCTAATTAACTTGTCCTAAGTAATAAGAGAAAGGGGGGATTGTAAGAGACGTTACTAATGCTGCGAACAGCTTTCTGCTCAAGCCTATGTAGTGCTGTAATATTTTTTCGCAGTCGTGCTCTAAATTAACATGCAATTGTTAACGTGGTACCAAAAGACTGAGTGGTATTAACTGGGAAAATAGCGCTGTATTAAGGTAAATGCAGAAGAATTCCTGAATTTACATGGACGAGGTCATAAATGGCGACACCACGGGAAAGAGACATCATCGCACTGTCTTGGCGAACCACGGGCGGGTAGGGCTCACAGTGACGGCTGCGGTACATACAGCTCTCGACGCGGGCTGCCTCTGGACTGTTTTCGCCTCAAGTCATGGCCTGATGTTCTTTCAGTCGACGTTCTTGCTGGAGGAGACCTTCACGCATGGTATCTGTAGGTGACGAATCTGGGTTGGTAAATTCAGCAGTTTTTCGGTCACGATGTCGCAGGCAACGTCCCACAAGTTGCTGCTGGCACACACGGTGGCTTGGTGACAGAACTGGCAGCCATCCTGGCTGGAATCTAAAGTGTTTTCTATGGTGGCCTCTTACGTGGCGATTTCGGAGGCGGTAATGAAACATGACAGGCATATGTAGGAGCGCCACGCTGTAATTAAATGATGAAGTCATAAACAATAGCTTTGAATGTTTTTTATTGAGCAGGCTGCAGAGAAACCCAACGGCCCAGGACGGACACTTTTTCGCTGAGACGTACCATGCCAGACTGAATATCAACTGACGCACAGAAAAAAAAAATATGCAGAAAAGTTCACACCAGCGGAAGCGCAGAGTATCACCAGACCAATGCCGATGAAAGTCCTCCTCTTTTGCGAAACGACTAGCATTGTATATGGTCCCCAAAGGACCTCGCAGGGCAACCAAATGATTTCCGTTTATTCCTAGAATTTATCGTCACAGTAAGTAAACTGCTCTGAGCTTTGCTTATGTAATAGAAGTCTCTGTAACAGTCTAAACTAGACGGGAAGAGTGGACGGGATATAAAGGCGCTGATAGTAAGGCCATCTTACTAAACAAATAGAAGCAATGCAGAGGAAGGTGGTCAGTTGTATATTTAATAAACACAGGTTGACAGACTCACCAACAGAACTACTCAAACACGCAGGACTACTAACCCTTCAAAACAGAGCAAAACTAGCGCGCCTTAAAACCATGTATCAATTCGTACACAATCAACTAAAGTCGACACTTCAAGATACATATCAAAATCACAAACGCGACAAACACGTAATAAACACATACACACTCTAAACGAGTTTTCATTCCGTACTGACACTTTCAAATATTCATACTTCCCTTGTGCTATACGCGAATGGAACACCTTGAACACATCCATTGTTAGCAATCCATTATTAAATTCCTTTAGCACACGTGTGGAAAATCAACTACTTATATCTTAGTATTTATTGAGTTCATATATGTCATTACGAAGTTATTCCTTCCGTTTGTGTTTTCACTTGTGGTATTATTGTCCACCAAAATCATGTCACATGCTCCTCATTCTGGTTTATTTGTTATACGTATCTTCTAATGTATAATCTCGTGTCAAATTTTTATGTACTTTGATTAATTACCATTGCTATTTTTTGTGTGCCTCTGTACTTTTGAATGCCCTCCCTGTTACGATCCCTGATGGGATTGACAGTATCGAATAAATAAATAAATAAATAAATAAACAAATAAATAAATAAAATCTATAGATTGTAATTTTTCAGAGAGGTGCGCACGTATTGCCAATAGAGACCGCCCGGTTTTTTATCTTCTAACGGTTGGTGAACTATTTTTGATCTTTAAATTTCGATATCTTGTGCGGACCGTTATGTGCTTTGAAAGTTACAATTTTGTCGTGACGGTCGTTATGCGATTTTAAAAGTTTTCACTTATGACATGCCTCTTGTCTTTCCTTTGTGTCGTCAGTTTTAACCTTCCCAAATTTCTGCTGTATTTGCTTATCTTGTTATATATGTATTTTTTTTTTCAATTTCTTTTACCTGTTCCCACCTAACTGCCTATATACTCAGAATTACCTGGATTTTTTGTCTGCGTACAGCTATTCTAAGCTCTTTATGTTTCATTGCCACCCCCCCCCCCCCCCCCCCATGTATTTTGCTCAAGAGACCTCAGGCTATCAGAAATGAATTAATAAAATATATGTATTCGGCTGTACATTCAATGTTCCAGACGCAGGTATCGCTGGAAGTCAAATCCCAATCCGTATCTAAAAATTCCTTCAATTAGACCTGAAATACTCAGGCCCTTTATCCCTGCAACAGCTTGAAAACTCCGTCAGTTTAGAAAAAGTGAGAATTTCACTCGCTAAAATTCCATGAAACCCGATAAAAATCCTCTTTTCACCAATATTTACCCCTCAAGTTTCCTGAAAAAGGGAAAATTTTTTCATTGGAGCATGACTGATCGCTGGTAAAATCTGCTTCTGTGAACTAGCTTTAGAAACAGGAACGGGAAGTTTTAGTTCCCACGATACGATACGTTGCCAGTAATAGCATAATGCGCACAAAGATTTCAAGAGCAAATCAACAGAACCCGTGCCAAACTGTAGTTACAAATATTTGTAAAATTCCCCGTTATCTTCAAACAGATTTCGGCCTAGGTGAGCCATTTCCTGTGCATCAAAACGCAGGTAGGCGCACATATTTCCAATCAGAAACGCCACCACTAGTTGGCTCAGGAAGCTGCAACTGTAGCACGATGAAGAATAGACTTAGTGACAAACCAGAATGGCGGGTCATTGGTCGCTGCATCGTGAAGTGGGAAGGCAACGCATCACAACGATAAAGCGCAAAAGGGCCATCACCGCCGCACACTTATTGTCTGACAGGCAACGATCTCTGAGCGGATGGCAAGTTCAAACTGCGGGCAGCCTCCAGTGATTGGCTGAAACATGTCACGAGGTATTAACGCAGTGAAGGCAAGAACCCCTGCCTCTAGCAGGGCTTTTGTCAAGTGCACACACACACACACACACAAAGGAAACGCAAAAAAATGGTTAACAACCCCGGTGGCGCTCGAGCTGCCCTGTTTACTCTCGGGGTGTGGAACTATGGGTGCTTCTTATTTTCTTTTTTTTTTTGGAGTGTCTTGAGGCTCTTCCCGGCGCTTCAGCAGACGACAGTTGAGAAACGTCGGCTGGACGAGCGTTGGGGAGGCTGCTGCAGTGTTTCTATGAGCGCTTATAGTGCCAACAATAAAACACTCTGGAGCAATCTTCTACTGCCAGCTTAGCTTTATGAGAGTGGTTCGTGCTTCCCCGCTTGAAATTCCGCCATAAGCAAGGGTTCGGGAAAGTTGGAACGATGCGGATTTGCAAGCTGAAATAGGCTACACTTTCTTCTGGTGTGTTACGAGGCGTGAGCAACGCTCAGCCCCTAAGCACGGCACGAAACCATTAAATTGCGGCAGACGACGGGAGTGCTGATACCCCAAAGTCCGCGAGTGCCCCTATGTTTGTAAACACAGTATTAGTCAAGAGCCGAGGAAAACGCAACATCAGTCATGCGCAATATGCCACGAAGATCAGAAACGCTCTAGTAAGGCCACCTAACTGCGCTAGAGTGTGACCGACGATTCGCTCATTCTTTGATTACGGATATGGAATTAACTCTCTTACAGTCACACTTGGTACCGAAAACACTGGTGTCACACAGGGAAGCCGTGAAATTACATTTCCTGCAACACGCGGCTCTAACGAGTGATTCTTTTTATCTTTGCGCTGTTTTATAAAAAAAGGGAAGCTGATGGTGACGTGCATGCTTCCTTCATTGAGTATGTTTTGGGCTCTGCGCGCACAAGACAACAATACCGCAGCTACAGTTATGCGACTAATTAGCCAAAATTTGTCAATTAACGTTTGATTACTGACATTACACTGCATGTTGCAACCGCAGTCTTGAAGACTGTATATGTGAGAGTTAAACTCAATTTATAGAACATATGAAAGCACAATAGGCCTTGAGATATTCATCAATAAATTTTCTGCTTTTCCGGACCTCATTCTGAAACTGGGCGCTGAGTGTGCTCCAAATTAGGCACTATAAATTTTATTACCCTTGAATGGATACAGTTCGAAGGCAACATGCAGCATAAAGGAAATAATTAAAAAAATTAACACATTTAACATGTAAATATCAACATTAACATAAAAATTTCGACTAATTTGCAGACCGCTATATCAATATGAAGTGTACGCCGAGCCCAACGCACTCAGTAAAGAGGGAATCCGTGAGTCCATAAACGTCGTACCCGCTTGATGTCTGAGTGGCTTTGGCGCTCGGCTGCTGATCCCAAATTGGCGGGATCCAATACCGGTAGCGGCGGCCGCATTTCGATGGAGGCGAAATACAAAAACGCTCGTGAGCTATGCGAAGTCAGCGCAAGTTAAAAAACACGAGGTGGACTAAATTAAGTCAAGAGCCCTCCACTACGGCGCCCATGATAGCCCATATGCCGCTTCGGGGCGTTAAACCCCGCATGCCGATACCATCAGCGTCGTACTTTTTCAAAGCTGCTAAGATTAAGAAGAATGACCCGGTATACCACGCATAGCACGTTCAGAAAACGGCAAGAAGATGTTGCACTGAGCATCTTGGGGAATTTTGGAGGAATTCGGGAGGCACTGCTTTCCGAGCAGCTCTAAAAATAGAAAAATACGGCTAACAGGTGCGCACAAAATTTATGAGGTATCTACCAGTGGCGTAGCCAGAAATATATTTCGGTGGTGTTATGCACCGTCGGTAAAAAAAAAAATAAATAGGAAGAGAACCTGCGCCCAAAGAATTCCTTCGTCATTTTTCAGCTGTAATAAAGCCGAAGGGGTAGTTGTTTCTTTCACTGTAATATCTACATGAAAACGCGAATGCACACAGGACTCCGAGGACTTTATTCGTAAAGAATATTTATTTTCTCACAAAAGGAAACACTCGTACCAAGAATCGCGGGTATTTATAATATTTTCACACAATAAACAGCACAAAAGCTTCTGCTCCGCAACAAAGTCAGCAACTGCGAACGAATGGCATGTCAAAACTTCTGACCCATGCATGCCAACCAGCGCCCGACCGCAGCAGCGCTTTTAAAAAATGCACTTTCTATTTTCGTGATAGTTTATATAACGATAACTCAACGTAGCGGTGCCATCTGGTTTTTAGACCAGGAACTATTTTATCAACAAACTGACGCTCTTATTTTCGTTTTTACATGTTAATATGTCGACGCTGTGCGTAAACAGCACGGGTGGAAAAAAAAAAACGCCGAAATGAGGTGGGGAGGGGGAATACAGCGCTCAGAAAACTTCGGGGGGTGTTGTGACACCGACCCCCCCCCCCCCCGGTACCTACAGAAACGAAGACGTCTAGTCCCCATTCTCCGTAATATTAGAATGCGTGCTACAATAGCACGTGCCGAAAAGGGCAGCTGCTTCTTTTCTATTTTTCTTTCTTGTGGCAACTGCAGCAGCCTATATTTATAGACTGTTGCACACAACAACGATGCACTACGCTTTGTACCGCGCCTTATCTCCTTTTAAGTTTCCCTCCACAACGGCGGGAATCGCACGTTCCCTCTTAGCACCGATGCTGCCCTTATTGCTCGTGCGCTGGCTTTGGTTAGCGCGTGCACACGAGGAAGCACACCGACCTTAGGCGTCCAATAATGCATCTACATCGCAAGATCTCTCAGGATTTTTCTGCCAGATCTGCCGTTCTACGAAAGTGGCACCGCGCTGACCCTAGAGGCGGCGAGGGGGCGCTCGTGAACGACGCCCGGCGGCGCCTATTGATCGCCAGAGGCAGTCCAAGCTGGCGCGTCTGCCGGTCGCCGGCAAAGCTGCTGTGGCCGAAATCCCTCGTCGCCACCGTTGGTGCCTGCACAGTGAAAGGTAGGTTTGTGCCTGTCTCAGTCAAAACGGCGCTGTGCAGAAGGCGAACACGCGGCCGGCACGTCTGCCGCCGCTCACGGCATGTGCGGGATGAGGCACGCTTCGCGCTCCTCCTCGGGAGCGTGGCGCGAACGTGGCTTTGAAGCTGCCCTGCGCGATTTCGCTGTGACGTTTATGAAACAAGCCCGCTCTAAATGGCTTCGTAATACAAGTGCAACAGACTTTGCAACGGGAAACATTTTTATTTCTGTGTTCTTCTATTTAAATATACTCATCGGAGACAAATACGCATTCGTCAGCCTGGTTTTTCCCACTGCTGGGTCCCATTGACCCGGTCCTGCACCAGCTGCGGCGACCCTGGCATATTTTGCAATCTCCGCTGCCTCTCGCTGCAACGTTTCGTTCCCTTTCATTCCATTCCACCGCCCAAAGAGCCGTCTGCGTTAGTTGTTTTGGAACTCGCTTTGGTTCCCTGACCAACCCTGCTCTTCTTCCTGTACTTTTATTTTAACCCCGATCATTTTGCTTTCCACAGTTCGCTGCGCTTTCCTCAATTTAATCTCGAGCTTTTTCCTTAGCCTCTGCCTTTCAGCCCACTTGCGAGTGCCGCCAAGCTGCACCTTTTCAATGCTTTTCTCTGGAGGGATATGTGTGAGGTCGTGTTAATGACCTGAGAGTGCTTGCCCCGTTCCACCCAGTACTCATTCTGGCAGTTATTTCTCTGTCATTATCTACGCCAACTGCTTTCCCTAGATAACAGACTGCCTTCCCATTTCCTCATTGCTCACTGCTTATCGTGAACTTTCCGAGACTGTTGAGCAATAATTTATTTTCTTCGTGCGAAGTTTTTTGCCCCAAGTGTATATTGCGTGACTTCACTCATAGGCTGCAAGGTTTCCAGTTAATGTGCTACCACACTGGAAAGACTGACTGAGTGAAGAGCAAAAACGAGTCCCAGAACACCCCGGCCACCACGTCCCATTACGGTCTATCAATTATGCGTACACTCTATTAGTGATATCCTCGTCGGGACAAAATCAACTCTTCCGAGATGTCTTCGAGGTAAACTTGAGCGCGGAATGGACTCGGTGTTTCGCCAACCGAGTAGCCGTGTCCTGCCGACGCCCATCCATTCATGTGCTTGCGGCTTTCTTGTTGGATTAAAGTAGCTGTATTTGTTTCCGCCGCAAATAGGCCGAAATCACGGCAGCACCTGTTGCTCCTGACCGGTAGTCGGCTGATGTACGTGCTTTCTATCCACACCCACGCATATACCCATAGAATGTGTGTGCGTGGATGAAGAAAGCCGCCTAGAAGTGAAGTGTTGTCTCTGCATGTTGGCACTTTTTTGCCGCAAGCATGAAACTGCTATACAGATTGCTGTGGTCACACTTTTGCAGTGCGGATTTGCTAGTATTGACCTCGCCTGCCTTGATTTTGAAGCTATGCTTTCGTAACCGGAGTGCTCTTTGAAGCTGCATTTTGTCCGCGATGATTGTTTTAGAAGTTAAAGCAGAGCAAAAACTAAAGATCGAAATCAACATCAAAGGGCGTTGATTGCCCGCTGATCCTCTACTACTCTATTGTGACTTCCTCTTTACAGGAATTCGTGAGAGTGCCGCTCAGTTTGTGGTACTAAGGTTTCAAAATGCCACAGAAGTTTGCAATGACAATTTTTGTTTGTGTTTAGATTCTACCTTCATTTTTATGTCATTAATTTTGGTAACTTATTTTATTTAGAGAGCGTGGCTGATCGGGCCAATTGGTGATTCATGACAGCTAAAGAGCACAGCGCTGTTGTGTCCGCCTTTCTTCGTCCTTGTCTCAAAGTTGCGCTGTGCTTTTTAGCAGTCATTTCTTTTGAAAAAGGTGACATTTGAATTAGTTCTTCTACTTCTCCCATATAAGCTGACATCTTTGTGTGTTGAAATGACATGAGCATGATGGCCGATATAGCTGACTCAGCCGCGGAAAGCTTCATTGTTTCTTGATTATTTTGCTGTGGTTTTATGGAATCGGCACTACTAATTTCGGCGAAGGAGAAGCTTATGCTCCTTAGCATTCTTAGAACCAATCCTCAGCGTCTGGCATTCACTTACAAGCTGCTGCAATGCGTACAAAATCCACTGTGGTAAGGGTGCAAGCTAGATGGTGATCCATGACGAAGAATTGCCACAGCGCTCGTGTGTCAACGTGTCTTTGTGCTTTGATGCAATTCGGCGTCATGCAGCAAATCTAGTGCCTTGACAGTGAATTGGATGTTTCGTTTAACGACAATGTTGTTCGCTGTTCAATCCTGAAATTAGTGAAAGAGTCATGTCGTTCAGCAGTGGCTTTTCAAAATTAGCGAGACACGGCGCTGCGATGACGTCCCTTGATACTCCTCTCTCAAAATCGTGGCTTCGCTGAGATGGTAGAGTGCGCGACGCAGGCGTCGTCCTGGTGACTGGAAATCTTTGCTTCGAAATCTGAAACGACGGGAAGACCGGAAAGATAACGGCTTAGTAGAGGTCATTGCGCACAGACACAAGCAGCGCACAGCAGAAATGCGGTCGGTATTCCGTGAATGTTCTCTTTTTCGATAAGAATCATGTGACGTTGGTTTACCGATCTCCCCCACACCTGTGCGCATCTACGTTGGCCACGGTGAAAGGTAGGTTATACCGCGACACTGATTAACTGACCGATCCTTTAATGAGGGAAATTGCGCAAACGTGCTCGTTGCGAATCATTCCAAAGGGCACCTGAACGAACGTGGTTGTCAGTCTCAGATCTGAAAAAGGAAACGAGGTTAAAAAAAAGAGTAAAAATAAACTAGAAAGATATTATTGACATCTAAAGCTTAAAGGGATCTGGATACGGGTGCGTCAGCGCAGCACCCGTCGAACTCGGCGACAGGGATCTAGGTTTTTTTAGGATACGTGTAGATCTGGCGGTGCGCTGACTGGTTGTGTTCGTTGCGCTGTTACACATTGTCCGCATCTTTTTTTCTTTGTGTCTGTTTTATACTGGTTTTCCTATTTCTGGTACGTTTTTATTAGTATTGCATAATTCCACGGACATGTGTAAAAATTGTCTCTTCAGTAACCCAGTTGGCGCCTGCATCGTCTTACTTCCCCCTTTCGTGCCCTTTTTACTCTTTTTTAGAGATTAGAGGCTGTTTTCCAGAAACATCTCCTTTTCGTAATTAGAAATTTGCGATCCCTCCATTTGTGGCCACTTCAATATGTACTCAGTTTTCCAGTGACGACCGTATAGCCAAGCGGACACTACCGACGCGCCTGGAGCATTAGATTAGCCATGGAACATTCACCACAAACTAGACATGAAAATGAAAATGAATATTGGTTCTGAGGAAAGAGCGCTAAATCTGTCTCACTTCTCGGTAGACACCCGCTCCGCATTGTAAGAGGTGAAGGAGGGAGTTAAATTAGAAAGAAAGCAAGAAAGAGGGAAAGAGAAAACCACCTGCTGATCTTTAACACGAAATGGAAATTGCGCACGAAAGGAACGCTTCATCACGCGATGCTTCGTCACGCGATTATTAAATAATGTCGGAAGAGGCTGTTCCAGATCAAACACCCCGCTCGCTGTCATAGACGGTGCGCCTCGCTTCCTTCAGTTTCTAATCGGGAGAATAGTTGAAAGACAGTGACTATAAATTATGATGCGGGGGCACCGGATTTCTTCAAAGAAACGGAGTACCAAGGAGTGAGTAAAGCAGCAGAGGCGTCCCACAACCTTGTGACGTAAAAATATTATTCTTATGTCTACAACAAATTTATTGCTCTCCTTTTCTTCTCAACAATGCCACTAATGAAACTAACCCGGCACTCTATAAAGAGGGGCAGTGCACTTCAAGTTTTAGAGAAAGGTTCTCGATAAAAACAAATCATAATGTACAAGTTATACTGGCTATGGTTTCTCGACGTATTTAGAGCTTTGCATGCTCGAACCCTGAGCAGCATCATGGAAAGTACACCTTGTTAAGAGTTTATGTTCGACAACCTGCAAGCCTGAAAAGAAGTTCAACATATTTTCCCCGAAAATTGTGTCACAAACGTCGTTTCTTTTGAATGAACAAATTTTTCTCCACTAGTTTAGATCTGAATTCTTGTAAAGTTGGAAATTATTTTGTTCCATACTGGCGTTACTTCACTGAGTTGTGAGGTTACTGTTGAAGTTTCAGTGTTCCTGGCTTCATTGTAAGATCGGATTGAAAACTGAAATTTTCGTACAGCCAAGGGTCGCGTTCCAGCTCGTCTTCTCGAAGCTTCTAAGTGTGTGGATGTACAAGGGCAACTTCGGCGCTTGGAATAATCTCTGAACTTCATATATGACTATTAATAAACGCGAGTCACTTAATTTTCCATGCCAAGCAAGAATTAGCTCTCTAGGCGCTTGTATGGGTTGGCGCCTTTTGCAGGGGAGCTCAACATATGGATTCATTTCAAAGTGCGAACTGCAATCGATGCTTACAAACGGGGAATTAGGCTATGGTGGAACATTGTAAAGAGGTAACAGCGCCTCTTTCGCAAAGTGCAGACGTATCCAGATTGCTAAAAACCGTTGCGGTCATTGACCGAGCTGCAGATAGATGGGCCAGCTGTACTGCCGCTTACGTTTATTTCTTTGAAAGTGGTTACCACTTATTACGGGGGCCAATTAAAGATAATTAGCAGGGTGCTCTGAAGTCAGTGGGCAAAGTGGCTCTTGGATGATGTATTCGTGTGCATGTTTTCACTTTCAGTTTTAATGTTTTTTCATTGCATCATCCTTTAAATGGCTGCGCCCGAAGCGCGTTGGCGGGTTATGTAATTGTGCCCAGAGTTCTGAAGCCAGTTCGAGCAAAAGCTGCTTTTTTTGCAAGTCTTGATAACACGCACGTTGTAACGCAAGCATAATTGTTTGCTCTTATCGTATTTATTTCCTCTTATAGGGTAGTGCTCTGAATTTTACTAATGTGATATGCACTTGAATCATTTACGTATGAACAATAATTATTTCATTAAGTTTTGAATCATTGGGTAAGACAGCGCAGACACTAAAATAGAAAGCGTTACGAAATTACTGCAAGAGTAAATCGCTTTTTTTGTGGTATAATGCCCGTGCTGAACTGAGATTTCAGATACGCGGAACCAAACGTCATTCGACTCAACAGCCGCTCTTTTGCTGCCGTACAAGGTCTTTCAACGGCATTCGATTCAGATGTCAGTTCAGTCGACGGAACACTACGGAGAAATTTGAAGAGCTTCAAAAGCCCTTGGACATACGAATACGCGCACCGTCGTGCGCAGTGTCTTCGCGCCATAATTTGGGAGAAAAAATGACGAGTAAAAGGAAGTTTAATTAAAGAAATTTCTACACACATCACATGAAATGGAGCTTTCTTTTTTTTTAATTTATAGTGGCCACACAACATATCGATACCGGTGGTCATATTAGGCCCCGCTAAATTTTTTTCTCTTCAGTGTCCGAGTTCAAATGCGCATTAGCTGCCGTGCTGATAAGAAACTGAAAGCTTTCATCGGTGGTGCTTCTTTTAAAGTAATTTGCAATCGCAGACGCACAAAATAAGCGAGCAGTCAACTACGCGTACACACAGAGCGATGAAAAACCAGTGTTATTTTTTCATTATAAAAAAAAAAAAGCAAAGTGAAATGGTGTTCGTAGCATTTTAGCTATACCAAAGATTAAATAAGAGATTCAAAACGAAGCTCGAAACTACACCAGCGCCACTGCAATAAGGCGAGGGAATGTTGAACCTTTCGTCTGTTTTTGCATCGTCGTGGAGTACCACGAAACGCAGTCGATTCCGAATGTCAGCACGAGTCTCGAATGCCATTCTTCTGAAATGGCTTTCGAACGTGTCCGTGTAGCGCGGGTATTGCACTGAAGCTCAAATTGTCTAAATTGCTCTTCTGTGCCCAAAAAAGGTTGGATTTCTTTTGTCTCGAACTGATGAGCTTTATTGCTGTCGCATACCACTCAGTTGAATGCACGTGCGCACGTACTATTAAGGTAAATACGTTAACCGTCTGCACAGCATTGTTCGCAAAAAACGCATCGGCTCTGATATCGATTTCCGAGGCGAGTATGGCGGTTGTTTTTCCAGGCTGAGCCGGACTGCTGGCCTTCCTGTCAATTTCGCACAAAACACCGCTACGCTGCTGCGGCTGCTAGAACGTGATGAGCGTGCAGTGGCCTGGAACCGAGGACGGCACGTGACAGCAGTGTGGATGCTTTCTGGCTGTTTTCGGAAGAACGATTTAGCTGGAACAAGGTCGCAGAAAACTGCTGTTTTTATGCATTACCGACCTCTGTGACTGTTGGGAATAAGGCGACTGTGGAAAAAATGCTGGTTTTTTGAGAGACGTGTTGTTCCATCGTCCCCAAAGCTTAGTCTTCGGAATTAATACGACGGTTCATACCTTGAACTTCATTAAGTGGCCCTTCCAGGAATCACATTTTTTTTATTTTTCGTGAACGTTGGCTCAGAATTTTGCCCTTAGATTAGTTTTATTTGCTATAGCTTCAAAGAGAATACCGAAAAGTATACATGTTTAGGAAATACGGTGCTGCATCGTCGGCTTTTCGCTAAGCATGCATGAGCTCTTTCCTGCAGCAAAAAGTGATTCATTGCGTCAGCAATTAAATAGAGGTCTAAACTGACCTTGTTGCCGTCGAAAACGCGCACGCTCTAGGTCGACTGGGCCTCAGGAGGCAAATATGCCGAACTTCAAGGCCCGAGGATTAAAACGCGCAACTACTTGGTATCGCATGACCGAAACTTTATGTCCTGGCATTTTAATTTGCATTTTTACGTTCATATTAAGTTTCAGACCGCAGCTCTTAAGCGCCCGTTCGTGGGCTGAGCCGAGTCGCCGCCGTTGGTGCAACCGAGCCAAGCCATAAATGCATTGCTGTGACTGGGATTCGAACCCCCCGTGGTGCGAACAGATCAGCTTCGCTGACCACTGCACGAGGGCACTACGCTATCGTCACAGTTTTTTTTTTTTTTGCATGGACGTACACCCACCCTGGCATTCTTCAAGCCCGACTTAACAAGGCCGATCACACCTCCTCCTAAACTGCAACGCACTCTCATGCTGTGCGTTGAGCATCGTCGCCTTCTCCTATCAGTACTGCTATCGAACTAATATACACATTCTCGCGCGCTGTGCACTGCAACTAGTATCGTCGCCAGACGTGCTGACAACCCAGCAAAGCACAACCATGAGCCCACAAAGCCTGAGACACCTACACAGCTGCACTCGAATTTCGAATTAGGGAGTTTCGTAATCGTCCTTAGAATTTTTTCACCTGCGGCAAGCGATCAGAGCAATGGTACCACGGTATTTCTTGTTCAGGTCCCAGTACGCTACTGTCACAAAATTATAAATCGCGACAGCTAAATGTCGGCGCCAGTACCGTTAGCAGAACGAAAAACTTTTTTTCGCGCGCAATGTGTAACGTTTATTCTAAATTTCTCTAGTCGAAACATCGTTTGATTGTGACAAAGGAAGCAAAGCAGCGCTTGAGAATGTCCCGCAAGTGTCACGTTTTTGACTGCTGAGGAATTTGATTTAAGAAGCTGACAAACTCCAAGTATTTTTTTAATAAACTTTAGGGAGCGTTGGTCGACCCACTTCGCTAGAAATGGATTGACTCTTACGGAAAAGGAATTAATTTAAAGAAAAAAAAGATGTGAATCATAATTTGAAAAGACTCGCCATTGCAAGGACACTATAAACGCAATAATGAAGTGGTACGTACATAACTCTCTTCATTGCAAAGCTGGAAGCCGCTGAAAGGCGCCCATGGGGTGAAGCAGTGCGCGACACAATTCTTCTTACCATGATTGCAAAACAAAAAAGAGCGTAAAATGCAGGCAATTGCAAAGAGCTATTGAAAGTTCATTTCTGAGGAGAAACAATGAGATCCAGACGAAAGACGACCTTGCGCATGTAGGCCTTGGCCGGCTGTAAACAATTGGTGCCCGTGGAGAGCAGCGTCACTGGCCACACGAGCGCCGCTCTATCGACCGGTGGCACCCTTGACCGAGAGGAACGAATGAGCCTGTTGCGGCGCTGCGCGACCCACTTTCGGGAATGCGGGAGCCGCGGTCACGGTCTCCACGCGTGCGGTGCCCCTTCGGACGCACCTTGGCCGCTCTACAATCGATCCACAGAGCCCGCTCGATTCAAGGCTCTTCGCGCCGTGTCCAAGGCTGGCTGTGAAAACTGCCACTTCTGCTTCCCCAGTGGTGCCACGCTGTGTCGCCTCCTTCGAGATCGAAGGACGATTGTACGGACTAGCACTGTCGGCGAAGAATTGACGAGAAAAAAATGGCAAGATGACAAGCACGTGCAGACGAAGCAATTTTGAGGTTCTGGAAATGTTATATATTATCAAAGATTCTACATACTGAATACTCAGAATCAGGAATCTGAATCAACTACTGATAGAAGGGTCTTTTTTCGTTATGAACAGAAATATAAAGGAACAAGAATAAACCAGCAGTCGTATAAAAAAGGGGAAATGAACTAATTGGCATAGATTATTTTCATTAAACAGACAGTAACTGATGCACAATAAAGTACCTAGGAATTAATCTAGCGAGAGGGAGAAGAAAAGCGCGCAGATTATTTTGGAACAGGCGCAGAGAGATGAAATCGTTGATGCAATTCGGAAAGCTATTACACGCTGAAGTAGCGCAAAAAAATAATCATGTTTCTTTCAGTTAGATAATAGCTCTCAGATGCAAAGCGCGTCTCTTTGACATGCATTGGCGAGTTAGGTGCTGGGCAACTTCTTGTTGGGAAATTCGAATGCTGGACTATACCGAGGGAATATTTAATTAGGTTAAGAATTCACCGTATTTTCAGTTTACAGAGCAATGGCGATGCAGTACGTGAACATGAAACGAATAGAAGTGAAAATTGTAGTATCTTGCAGTGGTGAAAGATGCGTAATGTGAGTGTTACTCTGTGATGTAACGCAGTAAGTGAAGGAAATGAAGGTTTAGAAGAGCGAAATTAGTGTGTGTGTACCTTGAAGTGAGGTTAAAGTCAAAGTCACAGTCATTGTTAAGCCAGTCTTTATTTTATTTGGACCGATAGCCATGTGACTAGTAAAACTGTCCAGTGCAAAATATAATACACCAGGTAGCCGTAATTAGAAAAAGAAGATACAAACAGGAATAAAAACGCTTGGAACAAAGTACATGCTTGAAGCAACGATTCATAGCGAAGAAATTAAAAACAAAACCACAGAATGATAAGGAACAACATAGGAAAGTTCGCAAAGGTCAGCTAACCATAAAAAAAATGGTGGTGGGGTCAGGGCCCTTCCTGGTTGCTAATATAACAAAACTTCCAGCAGCGCTTAAAGTTATTTCCAAGCTTCACGTTAATAGGCGCTGCAGTCCAAACTTTTGCCCCGGAAAATTGAACTAAGTGTTCCTTAGATACATTGCGACAGGCAGGCAAATTGAAATTTCCATTTAATGCACGTCTTGTGTTACGATTTGACAATAAGAATTAAAAGACTTAGTGGTGAGGGGTACTAGTATTAATTATATTATTTACCAATACACAGAGTTCTCAATTAAGCATGGATTCAAATGACAGTACGCGATGCTCCTGGTATAGACAGTTGTAGGTGTTGTTTGAAGATGCATGACCTATTACCTGCAATGCACTCTTGCGTAGTCTATCTACAGGAATAAATACGTTCTGCATTTCTGGCCCTCGATTCGCAGCAGGTCTCAATTTCATTGGTATGCTTATTTCATAGGCTGTTATTTTTTCGTTATAGAAAGAACGTGCTCTCAAAATTTGAGATGCTTATCGATTATAAAACCAAGAAAAATGTTTGATCGACGTCTGTTATGACAGTAGATTTAAAGGGACCAGGAAATGATATGCACTGTGGTTAGGAGAAGCCTATGAGCGATCGGTTGTCCATCGCTCCTCACAGCACTGCAATTTTTTAAGCTATATCCATTATCACCGAAGATATTGGCGATTAAAAATGACACTTCTCCTCGCCCCCCTCAACTCATATACGCCGACGCGCCAGAAAAAAAATGAAAACAGGTAGGGACTGCAACCCTACGTGCCCCGTCCCGCGAGGTGAGTGCGAGGCTATTCTGAATGGCCCTTGGGTTTCCAGTAGCCATTCCCGAACCTCCATTGAGTCGATGCACATCGAGTTCAATGGTCATTTAAAACCACCATGCGGCACTGGCTGATCCTCATTGAGTTCAATGTCCACTGACTGAATGGGCATTGAAACTATCATGCGACAGGCGTATTACTCACTTTAAAAAAAAAAACGCGTCGAACATTCTCGGACAAAAGTTTTGAAAATTGGGAAATTGTAAGACACTGTTATGGAAATATTGAAGGTAACGGCCAATTCTTCTGATATGTATCAAAATCTTTTTTTTAAGGTGCTTTCATAGATTGCATCGAACAGTTAAGAAAACCAATGCGGAACACTTTTAACGATAACAAAAACTTTAATAGAAAGAAAACAAGACTGCCGTGAGGTGATCTGCGGATATATTGACTGTTATAGTGAAATCTTACCCTGATTTTTAAAAATGCGTTCATAAACGGTTTTTCGTTAAAAAATGCTCTTGTCCAGAATTGTTGGGCATGAGGAGGCATATTCCAGTTGCTATATACATTATAAACAGTTACGAATTAATCAAAGCGCGTGTCAAGTAACGCCAAGAGCTTGCAATTTGTTAAATTATTTTATGCTTGACTGAAGAAAGAGCAGTGAAAAAGTCGGTAAGTAGTGCTCCGTCACATTCGCCAGCGCCAATGGCAGATTAAACTTGAAGAGTGAACAAGATTAAAGCTCACTCAGTTGAAAAATCAGCTCGGACCTGATCAGCTCGGACCTGAAACTGATTCGGAAATTAAATGTGTTAAGGTAATTGTTAAGCTGTGAAAGAAATAATTTTTCTATTAGTTTACTAAAAAATGCTGAAATTGCGCTTGGTCGACACTTGTATGATGACCTTTTGCCACTTTCTTTATGAAAGTGAATAGTATGAGCTTTTTTGTGCTTTGGAAAATATGTGTACTTCAAAAATCGGGTAACATATGCCAAAAACTCATGAGAGGTGAGGTGGGCAATTAATTTTGAAAGTGGGAGAAATTACATAATATAGGACTTTTATTAAGCTGGAATGCGGCGTTGGACACTTCATAAAGAGACAAGGTACCGAAAAATCTATGAAGCAAGCTATCGAATTCCTCATGCCATAATACCGAGCGATCTCTCCACGAATAAAAGTTTTTTTGTGATTGCGTTAGTGACACTGGATGAACTGTAGTAGACGTCGCTGTTAGGGCGTCATTGGCGCGTTATCGCAGAATTAGTTGATCTTTTCAAAACGAAGTTTATGATCTTCCATTGCTTCGGGATGTTATCAGCGCGTTCAATATCGTTTTCTTTGTAACTATGTTTAGATTCCTTGCAAAATTCTCCTAGTGTGTCCGCATAGCATTTTTAACGTCGAGTAAAGATCTTTTTTTTTTCCAAACACTCGAGAGCAATAAATTTCATCCAGAGAATGGTGGAAGTTTTATATTTATTGTTGCAACAAGATATTGTCGATGATCCGTTCAGTACATTGGAAAGTAAGTTAGCAAAACTGCGAGACGCTACATCAGGGTCGTCATCATGCATTACTGGCCACTAGTCAGAACTGACCACACGATCCAGAAATAGAGATGTGTTTAGTCACCTCTTTTTGGATTGCGCGCGAATCTAGTTCTAGTTCGAGTTAATTTTTATGTGTAATGATCTATTATCAGAATTTCAGAGTTGGTGTGCCAGTATTCGCCAGTTACAGAACGCGTAGTCTATGAGAGATTCTGGCCAGGTAGAGGCGCACATCGTCGGAGATATTATGCGGCATTCCTAACCATCTCCATTAAAGCAATTAGTGTATTCAGTATAGGAAGAACTACTACATTCGGGAGGTTAATATTTATGTCAGAAATAATAATTGCTTTATATGCGTTCAGCAGCTCATGAATCAAATGGTGTTGAAAAGGCCCGGCAGAAATCATTAACCCATGGTAAGGGTGAACGGTATATGCAAAGGACGAACAAATTATTACCTCTTGAATGGCACCATTCATTAGAATTAATCCATACCATTTCGCAGTTATAAACATTTACAGCTAAATATGGTCACTGTTCAATATTGCTGATTATTAACCTAGTCTAAGTTACTCTCAGGTAAAAGAGTGTTAAGCATCGCTTGAAGAGAACAACAAATTAGTCAAAAAGAGAGTGAAAAGGAAATTTCGTAATTATACATAATGCTACAGTTAATTGTTGCTAATTTTAACTGTACAATTTGACCCTAAATGAAGTTTTAACTGGCTGTATTTGTATCGATGCAAATTAGCGACTATTGGCTTGATCAAACGAAGACTTTGCTGTTAAAACTAGCTTTCCTTGAAACACGTACCGTATACGCGCCCTGTAAAAATATACTTCTCAGCGATCGTACATGTGCTGTTTTGGTCTTGCTTTGATTAGAGGAGGCAAAATCAATTTTGGGGGTTTTAACTTTTCTACAGCAGGGCATTTAACAGCACACAAACGTAATGTATAATTTACACAGGACGTCGATACAATAACAGTTAAAAGTTATTCTTTTTAATTCGTTGCTCTTGCGCACAAAAAAGCACACATTCAATACCGCAAAACTTTCACGTCCGTTTAGAAACACCGCCCACAGCTTTCAGGCCCGAAAAGGGCCATAACCGCTCACATTTAAGAAATAACAAGCGCAGTGGTTCCGAAAAACAAAAACTCAGCTACTACTGGATAGATTTAGACTTCTATGAAAGAAGATGTTCCGCGAGGACAGGCGTAGACGTGACTATATCACCTCTGGTTTCTTCTGTGTTCGATTGTAGTTTCCCGCCTTCATGTGTTGCATCAAATGGCCCCTAAACGTACTTCTGTAGACTGGACAGTCTTTATTGCACGAAAAGGAGGTCCTTTGATACAAAAGTTATGCGCAATTAATTTTTGGTACCGAATATTATATCAAAATATACATGATCAAGTGATCTGGGTCATGTGATCAGATATGATGCTACACCAATATAGAAGCAAACCCGGAAGACCCGGTTCCTGTGATGAGTGCAGGGACTCACGCATGGTGCTCGTCGCCACTTACGAAGAAGCGAACATTGTTAATATCCTTGGATAGCATTTTAAGAATACATGGATTTTCTTTTGTGCCCAAAACAGCAGCGCTCTTTAGCCGGAGCGGATAAAAATATTACGAAGGCTTCCAGAAAGCTACCACATCGTAAATCGACATTTTTTTTTTGGCACGGACTGTCAAAGACAACCTGAAATCGTATCGTGTAAGACACTCTTATCCAAGAATAGTCTTCTGGTGGGCTAGTTGGTGCTTTTCGTTCATGGTTAAACTGCGCGAAGAAAACACGGACAGAGACAGAAACACACGTACACACTGAGCGCAGATCCCGTCAACATTCATTCATTGCAAGACCGTTACATGCTGATACCTTACACCCTAATGATAGTCTGGAGATATTACAAAAATTGATTTTTCTTTCGCTTTTCTTGTGTTTACTGAGCAGACTTCCTTTTAATATTTTTTTTCATCTTCTGACGGAAAAGTCCTGTTTGAACAGGCTTTGTTTTACCCTTGAAAAGCATACAACGTGAAATCGTATCGTGTAAGACACTCTTATCGCAGATCCTGTCAACATTCATTCATCGCAAGACAGTTACATGGTCATACCTTAAACCTTAATAATAGTATAAAGATATCCCTTACTAAAATCGATTTTTCTTTTCGTTTTTCTTGTGTTTACTGAGCAGACTTCCTTTTTATATTTTTATTCATCTTCTGACGGAAAAAGTCCTGTTTGAACAGGTTTTGTTTTACCCTTGAAAACCATACAACGTGAAATCGTATCGTGTAAGACACTCTTATCGCAGATCCTGTCAACATTCATTCATCGCAAGACAGTTACATGGTCATACCTTAAACCTTAATAATAGCCTAAAGATATCCCTTGCTAAAATGGATTTTTCTTTTCGTTTTTCTTGTGTTTACCGAACAGACTTCCTTTTAACTTTTTTTTTATCTTCTGACGGAAAAAGTCCTGTTTCAACAGGTTTCGTTTTACCCTTGAAAAGCATAAATGCACTTCTTCCCTTTGCTCTTCTGTATACAGAAAATAACTAAATGGCATAGGTTTTTTTTTTTATTTGTTCTGGTTCTCGGCTTTCTCTGCCTGCAGCATTAGTTTAGCTATTTTGTTTCGTCCTTTCACGAAGCGGTTCATTTGAGCTGGACCTTTCAGCCATTCGTAGAAAAAGAAATGTGCATCTGTTTCCTCCTTTGTCCTGGAGAAAAATGTGATACGTTTAACTGACGAGCAAGTTACTGTATCAGCGCAGGTTCGCTTCGGTAAAGGAAAATTTACGTTTAATGGCAATATACGATGAAATAGTGCAATGCCTCGTCCGTCGCAGACACTGCGTGTAGCCAGCAGAGGTACTCTATTTTCGAGCAGCTGATGAGTGAAAACAGCTCAAATAAAACCAAAAACGAAGAAGAAGTAGTGAACCATTGTGCGCGAAGAAGAGAGGGGGAAATGCTGCTCCGTGCCTCGTGACTTTCTCACGGTGTCCTCAAATTAGCCCAACTTCACAGACCTTCCTGCTCCGCGTTTGCATTTCTGAAATCTTTATTGGGGAGTTAACTATGTTAGTGGCAACCTGTTTACCGATTATGAAGCTGCCTGGTCCGTTAGGAGATGAATGTTAGCTGTACAGCTCAGTAACGAAAACAAGTCCTCTTGTCCAAACCTTGGCCTGTCGCCCCCCCCCCCCCCTCTCGGCTCTTCTTCATTTTGTTTTGTGTTGCCAAGAATACAATCTCCTTGCCTTCTCTCCTCAGTGTGTAACATGAATTACATACCCCGGGAAAGCAGGGCCGCAAGCCGGCGTTATGAAATTTACAATGTTGCAGGAAATCTGAACTGCGCTTGAAGATTCCGAGTACTGATGGCCCTAAGTTCCAGCTGATAAATATGTGCTCTTTCTTGTTTAGCTAGATAAATTCTATCTACTGCATGTGATTTTATGGTAGTAGCGAGGCGCTACACTTTTTGAGGACAAAATAAAGCGAAGACACATCGCGAAGAGCGCGAATTGACAACTTACTTTAATGGGTGTTGCAGGTTTTCCTTTTAAACGAAGGGACACAAGTGCCACCTGTTGGACACGTGAAATGAAAGACGAATAATGCCGCAGTCGCCGCAAGAAGATTCGCACATCGATACACACTCACCGCGATATCTACAGCAGTTCCTGTGCTGTAGATGCTCTTCTCAGCACCAGCAGATTTGATTTCAAGAATCGCCAGTACAAGAAGTGGAACTGCTGAGGTTATCGCGACGAGTGTGTATCGATTTGCGGATATTCTTGTGACAATTGTTTCATCATTCTTTCTTCATGTTATGGGTCCAACAGGTGGCGGTTGTGCACCTTTGTATAAATGGAAAACCTGCATCACCCATCAAAATCGCTTATCAGTTCGCGTTCCCTGGTTTTCTTTCGATCGCAGAAAGTTTAGCGCGTTGCTAGCGACATACATGACCAACTACGCCCAATATTTGCACTTTTAAGTCATTTAAATATCAGTACAAATTTGAAATCATGCGCACACGTAGAAAGCGAGAATAATAAGGTCTTCTTTTTCCGAATTTTATCTTTTGAGAGCAATCGTTCGTTGTGCCTTAAGCTTGTTCATGGGTTGTGGATGGAAAGCATGTATTGAATGTAAGGCCGCTATGATACAATTATTTCTATCCGATTCTATTCGCTTCTAACTATCCGCCTGGCTGGCTGGTCTCAGTGACAGCTAAGGATTTGGTCAGGCAGAATCAGAATGAAATGAAAATTGAATGAAACCAGTATATCATTTCCGCCCTGGATAACGAAACACATGATGTAATAAGGCCTGTCATTACTAAGACAGTCATGCTCAAAGCTGGTAGCGCTTGAAATGTGCCCGTTATACCCCTTCTAGACGGGTGCTTTTAACGGAAGTGCAGTTGACTCTCAAGGACCTAAATGACACTTAACGGTGTTAAACAGCAGCACCAACTGACGTTGAGATATCAGCTGAAGTTCAGTTTGACTGAGGTCGGAGGCCTCTGTTGACGGGTCAACTGTCGAGATGGCGGTTGGCGGAACTACCACATCGGCACTGCCATATGTTCTGAAATGACGCCAGTGGTTGTTCTTTTCGCTAGAATAAATACCAAGTTATAGCCATCATCATTTTAATTAGTATAAAAACGAAACACGTGAAGCGGCATCAGAAAAATGACGAATAAGCAATGAATCCGAACATGTCTTTTACTGTATTGTATTGGTTATGTGTAATGATCAGCCGTGGTCTATACAGGGCAGAAAACTTGCTCAGAAATTGCAGATAAAGTTCCTGAAGAACTGAGTGAGCATATGTGCTTAAGAATACTGATATGCAAACATTTTTTTATTAATAAATTGGCCACATGTGTTGTGACTACATGGCTGAGAGGTTGAACTAGTTTTCACTCAACGTGCGGGGTAAATGCAGCTGACTTTGTTCATTTCGACGTCGTCAGTTGGAAAACTAGACTCCCGTTCACCTGAACGGCAACTGAAACTGCCCGTGTAAGAGGGGTGCTGTAACGATATTTGTTTACGAACAGAGCCTTGTATATGCATTGGCCATTCTGGTCGATGCTAATAATATTTTTAGCAATTTAGGCACGGTGCATTAATGAGAACTACGATGTCATAAAAACCTTTATTTGCCAGTGGAACACTTAGGCCATGAAGACGCCGTAGTGTAAGGCTCAGGGCTGTGTAAACAAGGAGGAATGAGTGCAAGAGACCTATTATTCCACTGAGCTGACATGTGGCGGGCCACGTAAACTCTTTGTGTGTACCCCCATAACTGTAAACGATCAAGGTGCGACGTCACTTACTGGCCGTCAAGTCCCCGTCTGTAGAAGTAAGCACTATCTGTGGCACAGGTCAAGAGCGGCTGTGACTTATCTCATTTGTTTGTCTTTGTTGTCCGTCGATGCTTCCCTGTCAGCGGTGATGGCGTTGCAAAGAGCGAAGACTCCGATCGGCATGGCATCAGAAGCGGATCATTAGACGGAGATTAGTGGCGGGCAACGCAGTTTACGTTGAGGTATCAATGACGTACCGTAATAAAAATCCTGTCTCACCAACCGGCGCTCTCATAGTCGGCGATTTCTTTTTTTTTTTACTTGCGCGAACGACGAAGCAAAAGAAAGGGCATAGCGCGGTTCACTAGCACAGATGACTCGAATTAGCCGCCGTAAGCACTGCGGCGCGTTACCGACGGACGTTGCGTTTGCTCTGAACGCCGTGCGCTTTTCATGATGGGCTGTGCGTGTGTGTGTGTGAGTTTCTCCTTTGTATGCGGACTCCCCTTAATGGCGGCTTTTCGTTAAAAAACAAAAGCTGCATCAGTGTTATGCGATGCGCTTTGTTGGTCACTTTAACTGTATTTTGCCGGCTGAAAGCTTTAGCTGGGAACATATACGCCATTCCAAGCACAACTTTATTTTTTTTAGCTTCCAAAATTGGGTTGTTGACGGCGAATCGATCAAATGGAGAGTAGATAAGGTAGTCACGTTCAAGTGACATTAGCCTCAGTTGTAAAGGTCACGTACGATGTAGGGGTTCATGCTACTACAATTCACATGGACTTGCGTTTGAGAAATGCATTCGGATAACGGTGGAGGGTGGATTCTTAACAACTTCCTCTTTTAACACGTAGCCTTAGGTGCCGATGGCGGCTAACTTTTCTCTCGGGTCGCCTATGCTTAAAATACGAGGTGGAGCGGGGAAAATAAAACGGGAACGCAAGCTGCCAGTACCAATCAGTTGCAGTTTGCTGGCGTTGGGCTTACTCATGACCCAAGAACAGGATTAAAGAGGTAGAGACACAAACATTAGAACTCAAATAAAAAAACGATATGATTTGTTTCATGGGCGTAAGAATATGCCTTCTGGCAAGTTTCAATTGGAGGCGTTAAATGCAGTATAATTTAATGCGAATTTGAATATTATCCAAGAAGCCGCTCAGCATTTCCGCTCACATCGATTGGCGTCAACTGAGAACAGCCCAGTGGTTGATCCCAGGATCAACCAGGGCCTGCCGGTGGCACCGACGTCATCAGTATGGAGGTAGTCCTGGTTGGCCGGTCAACCGTAGCGTCCAGGTGCACTCCAGCGCTGGCGCCGACAGAGACCGAAACTGCCGGTACGAAATCGTTTGTAATTAATTATTAACGCTGCGCACTGCTGCATTGAATTCTTATGATTACTAGGCCCGAAGTCCTCTTCCAAAGCAAAAAAAAAACGCATACACAAAAGCTTTCTGTCTGTACCCGTTTAAAGATAACGAAAAAAAAATTGGCGACGATTACGTTACTTCCTATCCGAAATTTGAGCGCAGCTCATCAACTGTTTCAGCTTTTCAATAGATTGAGGCAAATAATTCGAGCAAGACATGTATGCACAATTACAGACAACTTATTATTTTGCTTTCCAAGCTCCCGCTTCGTTGGTTTCGCATGTTAAAGCGCGACTAAGGTGTCACTGCTGGTTACAACGGACAACGGCGACGCCGCGAAACGCAGAAACGGGCGCCAAAGAGCTGCGATCTGATATACAAAATGATGCATAGATAAGTGCTGGTATATGATGAAGTGCTGCGGGGAAAAGATACATAAAATGTTGTTTCTTTGGGTCTCACTAACGGAATTTTCGTTTAGGGCAGGAACGTCACTGAACACCAAGACCATAAAATCCGCTTTTTTCACAAAGACGCTCGGCACATGCGCGCTTCTTATCATCCAGCTTCATTGGCTGAACATGAAACTGCCTGCTTCTAATGCGCATGCGCAGTTAATGTTAGTGACAGGTGCATGCGACAGATGGGGGTGCTGTCAAGCACACGCACGGACACACGCACGCGCACACACACGCACACACGCGCACTCGCGCACGCGCGCACGTGCGCTTGGAATTGGAACCTTGCAACGTAGCTCGTCGGATCATGGCGGCATGCAGTGTAGCTCTCCACTGATGTAAACATGCTGTAAACAATGGGAAAATTGTCGGGTTCGGAGCATTTCTGATGGTATGCAGCTTCGCGTACCTATCGTAACTTTATTTGGGTGCCTTTTTTCTTCTGAACTGTTATTTGAAGATGAGTACGACGCTTGGATGAGTGAAGACGCTTGGAGTGTATTTCGTCAATCGAGCACACGGGATTATGAATGCCCTCGGTTGCCAATTGCAAATACACGTGGGAAATTCGCTTTGGCCCCAAGAGGACGAACACAGCTCCGAAAGGAAACGAATTCCCAAAGTAAATGGAGCAACTGCTCCTGCTCTACCTGATTTCTTTTGGACGGCCAGCGTTTTGTTATAGTAAATGTCGAAGATTTGTTTAGCTGCCGCGGGCCTCATGCATTTTTTTTTTCACCTTTCTCGTTCACCGCTGACGACGGTGCCGTATCTTTTCTGGAATAGGACGAGCTCACAATGGGATTTTTCGCCCACAGCAATGCTCACAGCCTCATCACGAACCTGCAGAACCTCGATGTTCCTTCTAGTTCTGCGTGAGGCACAGACCAGACTTTGACGAGGTCGGTTGTTTTTGAAATCTTCTCCGGTTATATATCGGAACTTGCTTGAACATTTCCAATGACTAGAAGCTCACTGTTAGTATTTGCTCATTATCCCGTACCTTTGCTGGCTTCCACAGAGTGCGAACGTTTTAGTGCATGTTTCATTTGGTCTGCGTAACTTTCGATGGTAATAATGAAAATGGTTTTATTCCATATGGTGTAAAAAAACAAACCTAACTGCATTAAGAAAGCGCATTATTATTTGCATCACTCATGCCATTTATGCACTACAGGCAACTAGTGTTAGCTTATTCGGCTAATATAGAATGAAAGTATATATATATATATATATATATATATATATATATATATATATATATATATATATATACTTTCATTCTATATTAGCCGAATAAGCTAACACTAGTTGCCTGCAGTGCATAAATGGCATATATATATATATATATATATATATATATATATATATATATAGAAAGACGGAATATAAGTTACACTTAAGAATATGCAAGTTTAATATATACACAATGTACAAAGCCCTACTTATACACACTAAGAACATCGTTCCGCTCAACGAACCGCTCGCGCACACGCTCGGACCCACACTGCCGCACAAAAACGTCTCGCTCGTTTCCCGCCCTTGCTCTGGGCTGCACAAAGGGTGATCTGCTCTGTGTCAAAGTTGACACTCTCACAGTTACAAACACACAAATACGCTCAGAAAACACATAACCACACAGAGAAAGGACGAACACGTGCGAGAGCTTCCCTTCCAAGAAATGTCGGGGATGGGAGCGGTCCCGCGTCCGAGCCTCGGCTGTCCCTCCGAAACGGGAGCACTGCTTGGGGGCACAGCGCGCACCGCCGCAGCTCTCACCCACCGACTCTCGCGCAGGGGGAAAAGACACGCACCACCTCGCTCGTAAAAGAAAAGAAAAGGGACAGACGGTCCTCACAGAAACAAATAGAAAACATGAAAATGGCGCCCGCTAACACTAGCTTGTCGTACTCTGCTAGTGTATATTTTAAAACCTGTCACCTGGGCTAGTTCAGCGGCCTCTTGTTGCATCACTATTCTCAGTCTTAATTGTGTGGCGCTTTTCAAACAATATACGATCATGTTGAATAAAACTTCACGCAGTCGCTTCTTTTTGTGGCAGGAAACCTCGATTAACTCAATTATGTCACAGCCCTTTGCCGTCAGGTGCTCGAAAATAGCTCCCAAACAGGGAGTCAGTCTCCTAGAAGAGTGCATCTTGAAATTAACCTTGAAATTAAGCGCGACACACGAGACGAGAACAAAGGAAGAGGACACAAGTACTGCCCATCTAAAAATTGTGTTGCTAGCCAGCAGTCATGTCTGCTTTCGTCGTCCTTGTCTCGTGTGTCGCGCTGAACGTCGAGGTGTTCGATCATTTTTTTTTCCCTACCTAACAACGCCTAAGATTAGACGTTACGTTGTTTAGTTTAAATTATGGCGTCATTGTTAAGTTTTCCACTCACTTTGAAAATGGCGCTGGCTCCGCATCTCATGCCGCCATGTTTTGAACGTACGGGCTTCTGTGCAAGCTACGCTGCCACACTACATCTACAGTGGAAACGGCGCCGCTTATGAGCCGTGAAATACTGTGTCGTTGCCTTCTTCAAGAGTAACTACTCATCCTGCATCTTTTATATATTTTAAATAAATGAGTATCGCACCTAACGATCAAACGGCGGGCCGATCTTCATTCTGGAATGATTCGCTAATGAAACCAGCAATAATTATTAGGTTAAACTTGTGAGCATTTCACTGCGCAAATTAATGGCGGATTTGGTAGCGGCGGCATCCAGCCAGCGTCCCTAACCCTGACGTCACGACTGTGCAGGTACAAAGACGGGCAGCCAGAATTGTCTAGCGCTGCCCAGTGAAGGATGCCACCGGACACGGGTGACTGTCTGGTGTTCCCGCCTGCGGAAACCGCTCTCCAGATCTTCTGGAGACTGTGACTACCTTAACCGCTAAGTACGCTACTACAAGCAGCGACTACGTTGGCGTGCTTATCTGACGCCTATGTTGGTGTGCCTATCTGAAGCGTCGGCTGTGTATGCGATCATATGGCATCGCCGGCAGGATCCAGCCAATGTCGCTAACCAGCACTTTGCGTTTGAACTGTATTTATACTTTCTTTGTTGACGTCACTGTAGCTGTACTGCTGCCATTGTTATAGACCACCTCCTTGTATTATTATTCTCTTTTTTTCCATAGCGCCGAAAACTATTCCCGATGTCTGAGTATTTTGTAGAACGGCACTCCGTGAAGATGTTATGATATGTCGGGTTTAAAGTCCCGAAGAGACACAATGGCTATGAAATACACCATGGTAAATCCTTCCAAGCGACAGTGGTTCTAAAGTGTAAAGAACTCTTGAAAACATTCATGTGGCTCATGATTTTGTGAATTTTCTTCGCACGATGACAGCTTTCACTATTTTACTATTTATGAACTCCTCATGAAATGGGGACTCAGTAAATAGTAAAATCGCAGAGACAGCGCTCCTTCACTGCTGCCGTGTTTTGTTATTGTCTTCTAAAGCATTTCAGTGCATGTAGTGTCAATTCCGACTCCGAGAGTACCTGCTTGAGCTTGTTAGCTTTGTAGTCAGCTTAGGTTAACTTATAGTACGCACAGATGGTTCCTGCGTTGCTTCTTTTTGTAGCAGAGGATAAACCATAAATAGCCTGAGCATGTTCATGCAACCTATTTCTCTGGAAGAGGAACAATGTCGGCATGCTTGCGAGAATCAGTATGCTCCTATATTGTTTTTGCCTTTGTGGTAGTAGCTCTTTCCTTAGCTAGTTTTCTTAGGCTCACGTATATTTGAGCAACAGTCGTGTCTCACATGAACCGTGAGATCCTATGTGAGCAGCGCCGTCAGTAGAATCGGGATTATATTTATTAATTTTTCTTTCAGAGACTGTTCGCCCCTTTTTTGACCAACGCGCATGTACCGTTACTATGTGGCCGTGCAACGAAGCGTGCGTAATGGTCGGGGGTCTCATGTCTAGACCAAACTGGGGAAAGCGACCGAAACCCACTAAATGCAGAAGTGGGCATCGAACAACGGCCACAGACTCCATTGTTGCAGCGTCGTCATTGCTTCTCGGAGGCCAGTCTCTGGCCCTCGATCTTTGCGCGCTTGTGTTATTCAAGGAATCAGTTCTCTAATGCGTTTTTTTTTCGTGCAGGGTTTGCAAATTCTCGGTAAAAGGGAGTTATACAGCTCGTCACAGCAAGGAGGCGATAACTGAATCAGGCTTTTTTTGCTCAGTGCTGAGAAAACTAAGGATTATCGGATAATTTCGCCAAACCATACGAGTCGGTAGGACATCGAAAACAATACGCGCTTGATGTTTTCGAAAGTGAGCGAGTTTGCTACCGATGCAGGTGCCCGAGAGGGAGCAAGCATCGTGGAGTCGGGATGATCGTACTGCACTACCGGAACTATGGGCTGAGCAGCATCGACGAGTACAACTACCGAGGGTCGCTGTGCAAGTTCGGCGTCGGCCTGACGCTCGCCTTCATTGGCCTCACCGTTTGCTTCTCGCACCTTGTGGCCGGCGTTGTCTGCCTCTCCTGTGGACTCGTCATACTCGCCATCCCCATGCAGTACCTTTCCAGGTTGGTGTTCACATCTCTACGCACTACGCAATAAAAATAGGAGCGATGACAAAAACAGCCGCTCGTTGCGCGAACACGCTAGCGTGGCTTGCTGCCCAAATGTTATTTGTGCATCTGGATGCACATCGACATCGATGGCGCAGGGGAAAAGCTTCGCTGGAACGAGATCTGCATTTGGAATCGCAGCGCAGCCGAAATTATTCACCGAGTTGAAAAAATAACATTGATCGAATGTCAGTGTGCGCGACGTGTCTGAGCCATGGGTTTCTCTATGCACGTGTCTTCCTCTAAAATTATGCAGCGCGGCGCTCACCGAGTCTGTGTAGAGACCAACAAGATCACAGTGAAGTTCGCGGTGCCGTATGTTGTTTGCTGCATCCGGTCGCTTTATGGGAATGCCCATTACGTTCTTTTTCTTGGGCCCTCCGCACAACCACACAGGAAGGGGTCAGTCAACCCGGCGGGAAAAGAGGGGGCGCCGAATGGCGGGGGATTACAGGAGACTTCAAACTCCCCTTATGGACGGAGTCGTTAGGCGGCATCCTGTGTGCACGTGTGTACGGCGAGGCTGACCCGCGTCACAGTGCGTGGCTCTTTGTACCATGTCTGCAGCGGCATGCTTTGACCTATTGTCACGCTAGCTGCAGGCATGAGGAGCGACGACGAGAAACATGAGTTGAAATGGCGTTCCTCGAACTTGGCGGCAACCGGACCTTGGGAAAGCGAGTGTTCGCGAAGCTCGCAGCGGGAAAGCATAATTATCCGAAATCGTGATGGTGGAAAGTGTGCATATGTGTACAGTGTCGCGATGAGTTACCTTCTTTCCACAATCATTCATTGGTTGTGTTATTCTTTCCCCAACTGCTGATTTGTGGTATTTTCCTTTCCCCAATAAGTTATTGGGTGGATGTTTGTATAGTACTTGATTGGTTATTCTCCCACCGAGGGCGGGGACATTGGTTTTAAAACCAGCTGCTTCGGCAGGACCGAGGGCTGGTTTCGTCACCTAGAACTGCGAGCCAGTCAAGTGTAAATATGTTTTCTCCTTGCTTGTATCCTCCTTTGTGCTTTTAACTGTTATAAAAAGTTAACCTCTCCTAAAGTGTCCTCTTGCAATGTGATTGAGCAATTCGAATCTTCAAGACGTCAAGAATCCTTCAATCATCATCTTTAACCCAATTTCCCTCTACGAGATCAAGAGGGAATCCAACTATCACGTTACATTTTTTATCGAGAAACCAGGCATGGGATATTGCCTGACCCCGGTAAACAGCGCAGAAGACCAGTGAGTTTCTGATAGTGCATATGCCAGAACAGAAAAACTCGTCCCGTCACCACATGAGTAGCCGCTCACCGTGGCATACTACTAGACCATTCATAATAATCTACCAATTCTTATCTGTTCGCAGACATACATGCAAGTCCCGAAACCCATAGATAGAATAGAACTAGTAGAACTGTTAAAGCTCATGGAAAATCTTAAATTAAGCGACTTTAGGAATTACAGGATGCAGATGATCGAGCAAGCTCTAAAGAACGGAGTAAGCCTAAAGGCGGCGAAGAACCAATTACGCGCCAAGAATCATCAAATGTACGCACTCACAAAGAGGGCAGTTTCATTAGCAATATCGATAAAGTTGTTAAAACTGCAGATCAGTTCTACATAGTTTGTAAAGTAGCTCAACTAATCATTGCGCAAAATGATAGAGGCATTGGTGCCGAGGGAGTGTATATCGCCCGTATAACGAAGACGGGAAATGGGAAAGCCAAACAAGCAATGAAGTGAGGGAAATCGGCGGGAGATAATGAGGTGACCGCAGGTCTGTTAAGGAAGAAAAGCTTGTCACTGTACGTATGTTGACCTGAAGCATGTCTTATGCATGGAAGAATGCCATTTGATCCCAATTCATCGGAGAAAGGGTATAAAATGCCAGCACATTATAGGCCGATTAACACAATATCCGCTGGATACAATCTTTTTCCACAATTAATTACTAATTGAATTAGAACAACCTTAGACGGCAGTGAACAAAGAGATCACGATATCAAAAAGAGTGTCAGATAATGAAATTGAATCACACTCATATCATTAATGAGGTCACAGAGGAATGCCTAGGTGTTCCATGCCGTAACCGAATATTCCCTTACGCCATTTTGGAAAATTCTTGCTTATTGCCCTGGCTGATTTTAAAGCAGTTTTTTTGTTAACGGTTCTAGTTCGTCGAGGTTAATGAAGGCCAAAGTGACAAAACATGCCTAGTACTACTCGTTACGCCACTTCGTGTTTCTTTTCGCAGTGAACCACGTGTTTGGAATAAAGGTAACCTGTGAGGAAGGTTGGCCGTCATCACCACCTAAAGCTGTGCAGTTAAAAGAAAATATAAGAATATATGTTCGAGCTTTTTGCAATTAAAATGCATTTCTTAATAAAAGCAAAGGAAATGAAACAGCGATGCAAGTCACTAGCTTAAAGTTGTATTTGGTAGATGAATGTTGTAATGTAGTGCAGTTCTGACTCAGTACGGTTACTGTGTTTACTCGGTTGATCTGTCGTAGTGGGGGACACCCTAACTTCGGGGACTGCAAAAAAGTGAAGTTGAGGTTTGAATGCAAGACAGGTCGCCGATGGAACGCTGTGAGTCGTCATAATGCGATTAACTTGCCCGGAACAGCGCATCGCATACTGTCGATGCAGCAACGCTGTGGGAAACACGCCATCGGAGATAGTGCTGTATAAGCGCTCAGGGCAAAGACGAGCGCAAAAATTAGCTGTGGTTCAACCAGGCTTAACCTAGTAAGACGAGCGAAAGCTCTGTTAAGCATGGTTAGAAATGGTTTAGGTTCGAATAAACTTTAGTGCATATTAATAGTTTGGCTTGGACGGCGACGATACATCGTCGAAGTACTAGTTCCGGCACTTTGCTCATCCATGGCATTGGGTGAAGGTAACCCCATGCCACGCGCTTCTATATAACGAACGGTGCGTCACGTGATTTCCGGCAGTTGCGAGAGTGCCGTCGACTCAACTGCCGCAGTTCTGGCGAGGAGAGTCACGTGGCATGACGTCAGAGCCAAGCTTCCACTCCTCCTGGTTTCAAGGTCAGATTTCATAGCCACATGAGCTTCAGCTTTATACGGGAGGAATAGAGCTTTCGCTCTAAAAACGCGAATAACAGGAGAGCGTGACATAATACGCGAAACGCACCTACCTTCTTTTCGTTCTATCAACGTTTACCAGATAACCTATACGTACACAGCGTCAACGCAGCCGTGCATTAATATTAGTAACATATCGAACAACGAAACAACGGTAGAGCGAACGTGCTTCACGGTAGGGCTCAGTGCAAATAACCGTACCAGCCTAATCTATAATCATTTTTTGCGGCTCTCTTGAGAACAGAGGGTGCGTAAGCCTTTAGGAAACAGCAGGTGTAGCATCTGTCGTATTTCGACAAGGCCAGAAGACGATCGACCGTAAGGAAAGGCTTTGCATGCCGGCATCAATTGCGTCGCCGTTATTACCCTTTCTTTTCGGGACTTTGAGCCGTGATTTTTATCTTTAGGTGAAAATATCCTGAGCCAACAAAAAAATTCCCGTCATTTCTCTGTTCATTTTGAAAAATCGCTGAAAACTCATAAAGATTCCCTTTTTTCTTAGCCCCATTTTGGATAGAAATTTTCCTGAAAAAGGAAGAATGAACGCCGTGAATACGCCAAACTGCGCGAAGGGACTCCTTTCCAAAGGCACACCATGGCAGTGCCTGGGCTCGGGTCGAGAAGCCTTCTGCGATCATTATCTTACCGAGATCCAGAGTAGGCGTACGTTCATACAGCAGCTAAGAGGAAATGGGCGATCAAGTAGGGGAAATGGGCATGCGGAGATCAGATGATCGCTCAGAGTAACGTAATGGATTCGAAGAGAAGCCAAACACAGGATCGGACTGCTGAGAGTCAGGCAGAGAGAGGAGATTGAGAAATAAAATAGCCACAGATGATGCGTTGGCTATCAGTGGGTGGTGCGTATGCTCTGCAGGTGGACGTGAGTCGGCTGAAGTTGATGACTAACGAGCCCCTCATCTCCCTACCCTTGGCTATAGATGTTTTCTCGTTACGCCTTGCAGAACTTGGTTTCATCCACCAACACGAACACTATGGCCGGACTGAGTTTGAATATGATGATAGAGCAAAAACAAATTTGATATTGTTGCTCGTTTGGCCGCTACAGGGCTTGACCAGAACTACGCTGGGTGAGTCCTCCAGCCATTCACTCAAGTATAAGAAACGAGACATTTTTATGCAGTTTCCATTACCTTTAACAACTTAGATCATAATCTGCATCTATCACATGTGTATGTATTATCCCTTGGGTTAAGAAATAAACAAAACACATTCCACATGGAGCTCTATGGCAGCGTGGAGAAATACAAAAACATAGCGCGGTGAGTGTGACTGTGGCGTTTGGGTGCTTAGTGCAGCGCCACGGGATTGAAACCCGGCCGCGGCGGCCGCTTTTCGAGGAAAGCGAAATGCAGATGTTATCATGTGCTCGTTAAAGAGGCTCTGAGGCAAACTCAATACAATTTTAATGATTGGGAAAACTCGACGCCCTGGCTCTTTCTGAGTACGTTAACGTTTCCGTAACATCAAAAGACGCATTTATGGCTGAGAAAAGTTCACCAGAAAATCCCCCCCCCCCCCCCTCGATTCAGACTCTTTACATCCGCATTGAAATTAACTGCGTGCCCGCCGTTTCGAAGACAAGCATGCTGTAGATTGGCTTCTGGGACACAGTAGTAGAAAGAGAGATGATCCGACGGCGGCCCGAGGTATAGTTAGTGTGACTTTTACGCAATGCGCGGCCGCGAGGGGCAGAACCCGTACAAGGGGCCTTTTTAACGCGATAGCGTTAACGAGCTCGTGGCGCAGAAAATCCGACGTCATCGGCGTCGCCGCCGCTGACCATGAGCAAAAAATCCACGAAAATCCTTAGAAAAACCAACCCCAGGAGGCAGTAAGCACTCATGGGCCGCGTAACCTTGTGGCGTCATCACAACCTGCTTACTGGACTGCGAGCAAACTGCACACAATGACCGGTGGCAGTTAAATTAATAGACACCTTTAGCATACCGTGTACCATTTTGCCGTTAGCGTTACCGGAGTACCGAGAGCCCACGTTTAGCCAATGCGCATGCTCGAATCGCCTTGACGGCGCCAGATGGCGCCAGGTACCCGGCAGGTGCGCTCGCGCCTGCATTATCGGGGCCAATCAGCGCATGCTCACCGCCGGTGGGCGAGCTCCCGGTACCCCGGTAACGGTAGAGGTAACACGGCACATGGTATATGCTAAACGTTGCTCGACAAAAGCAATCTGGGTCGCGCAAGGCCCACCGGTGGCAGCGCCTGCCATCGCAGGACAGTGGCGTACCACTTAACCACTGCAGCGCCAGAAGTGGTAGGAGGACTCCCAGGGACTTATGAATGTTAAGCAGAGAATGATCAATTCTGTAAAGCTGAGATCTGGGCGAGTTGGTATGCATTCATACTGGTGAACAGCGCGAAAAGGCGGGACAACGACAAGACAAGCGCTGACTATCAACTGGGTTTATTGAAGGACAGAAGGATATATATACGAAAACATAACACAAAGAAGTAAGAAGAAAGAGTGAAAAGGGTCGTCAAAAAAGGGTCGTGATTTTCAGCTGGCGGGCAAGAAATAAAAATAGTAAAGTGGCGGGGCACGTCCAGTTAAGTCGCCTGCAAGGCGTAGGTTTACAAGTTAGACACGATTGGTAAACTGCATTTCATCCGCTTCGCGCCTGGGAATCGGATTACCGGCAAGTGAAAGCAGGAACAGGAGCCTGCGTCTACTACTCGCGCCGTCGCGCCTCCGAAGGCGCGCTCCGATTCGATGGTACCGAGTTCACGGCGCAACGTATAGACGTGAGCAGGCTTGTACCGGAGCGCTTAAGCGGTCCCTGCATGCAGAGCAAACGAAACAAAACATTGCAGCAGGGACTGGTTTTCACTGTCGGCGCTTGTTCTGAAAGGACACTTGCTGCTTATATGGTTATTTTCCATGCCTACACGAACCAGCACACAAGAACAGACGGAACACAAGAACAAGAAGAGCTCTGTCCTCTCGTCCTCCTTCTTGGGGTGCGTCTATCCTTGTGCGCTAGTTTCTGTATCCTGAAGCGAAGCTGCATAGAAATAAAAGCAAGGAACGACCGCACTGCCCCTAACACTGCCCACACTGTCATGGTTTGTTCCGCAGGGCACCACTCCGGCGCTGTAAGCAAGTCTGCTCATGAATGTACTACGTACAAGGACGTTGCTTGCTTGACTGAAGTGATGGCCACACGCAAATGCTACTGGGATTCAGCTAGCTGAATTGGAATCCAAGCTGACGACGGACGAAAGCGAAACCATCGCAAACCTTTTAAGCCTTGAGCGCTGAGCAGCTAAGAATCTCTCGGTAAAGTCAGGTGGGCGGATGAGATTAAGACATTTGCGGGGACAGGATGGCCACGGCTGGCGCAGGACAGGGTTAATTGGAGAGGTGTCGGAGAGGCCTTTGTCCTGCAGTGGACGTAGTCGGGCTCATGATGATGATACTTACCTGTAACAATGCAGCAGAAAACCCGAGACATGCTTGAATTTTACTGACTCTCTCGCCGTAGGTGTTGACATCGCTGAAGCATCTTGGAGGTGAGCGACGATCGTGTATGGTTCCGCTTGCACGACGGATGTTTGCAGACGCAGGTGGGCGATCTCCAGTTCGTCATCGGTTTTGTGCGTTACGTCGACTAATGCAAAGTGTTTAGCTAAAACTAGGTGCTCACCTTTAATGAAAAAGCGTGACTAAATCTTGCAATCATGGAAACTTGTTAATGTGCCCAGGCTGATCGCAGACGGAGTCTTCTTTACAGTTCATTCCTTCCTCCATGCCTCTTTATTGCCATCTTGGCTCGACTGCGGCGCCGCCTATTTTCGTGAAAATCGCAATTAGGCCTGACTTCAGTTTGTCAAATCTCCTCAGTGCTTCGTTAAAGAACCGCGGATGAATAAGAATTTCGATTTTAGCTTCTTAGTCTTGCTTAGCGGACAGAAGCAGTAATCCGGAGCCCTCCACGTTGGCGTCTGTCATAACCCGTGTGCAGCTTTGGGACGTTCAACCCGCCAAAAAGTTTGGGCTAGCACACACGGGTCAGACCGAAGCCGCGTGGCCTGGGGGCGCGCGCAGCCACGCATACGAGCGCGCGTCACCAAACGGCGCGCGTGTCGCATCCGTTCTCCCCGCTTGCCTCTCCCTCCAGGGTGCGGCGATATATGAGCACGTGACTTTTCCGCTGCTGTGCGAAGTAGGCTATAATCGGACACAACTGAAGAACGAAGCAGCTTTTTTCCGCCAAAGGACCCCATTGGCGAGCCAATGGCGTCGACCGATTCTCATAAGGCTAAGTACTGAAGTTTGGGCCAGTTGGTGTGGATACATAATACAGGAACTTGTCGCAGCGCAAACGAAAAAGGGGACAACGAGAGAGAACAATAGGCGAGTACCGGTTATACACAGCTGTTGTATACTTTTCACTTGAGGGATATTGGCGAACTGCTATTCATGACATGAGAGAACTTGCCGTGTGCGCTCCCCCCCCCCCCCCCCCCCCCCCCCCCCCCCCCATTCTTGTTCTTCTAGTTACTTCCTTCTCATGATCCGGATCAGTGCTCACAACCTGCCCTATGTAGGCTTATTGCCCTTCCACTTCCAGCACCTCGCTGCCAATTGTGAACTCCTGTTCCCTTGCGGAACTGCAGAACATTACTTCGGTTTTCTGCATGTTAGTTTTAAGACCCACCATTCTGCTCTGCCTGCCTAACGCATTGATCATGCTTTGCAGTTCATGTCCTGAGCGACTTAGCAAGACAATATCGTCAGCAAATAGCAGGTTACTTAGGTATTCTCCATTAACTCTTATCCCCAACTCTTCCCAATCCAGGCCTCTGAACACCTCCTCTAAAAAGGCGGTGAATAGCACTGGCGAGATCGTGTCTTCCTACCTGACACCCTTCCTTATTGGAATTTTATTGCTGACTTTATGGAGGACTATGGTGGCTGTGCAGTCGTTGTAGATATATTCCGGTATATTCACATAAGGCTCTTCTACTGCCTGATTCCGCAATGCCTGCATGAATGCTGAGGCTTGCACTGAGTGAAATGCTTTCTCGTAACCAATGAAGGATATGTATAGGGAGTGGTTATATTCTGCGTGTTTCTCTATCACCTGCTTGATAGTGTGAATATGGTCCGTTGTCGAGAACCCTTTACGAAAGCCTTTTGATCCTTTCTTTGATTGAATTCTAAGGTTGTTCGGACTCTATTAGTGATTACCTCAGCAGATACCTTGTAAGCTACGGACATTAAGCTGATCGGTCTGTACTTTTTCAAGTCCTTTACGTCTCCTTTCTTATGAATTAAGATAATGTTAGCGTTCTTCCAAGTTTCTGGTACGCCTGAGGTCATAAGGCATTGCGTGTACAATATGGCTATTTTTTCTAGCGTAGTCTCCCCATCCGTCCTTAAGCACATCTTCTGTTACATGATCCTCACCCGCTGCTTTAAACCTTTGTGTTGCTCCTAAGGCTTTCTTTAATTTTTCTTTCGTTACTGGCGGGATTTTCCATTTCTGTGCGCTACTGCCTCTCTCATTAACGTTCCGATTACGTTGCCTACTGTATAGATTTATGTAGAACTCTTCGGTTACTTTAACTATCATATCCGTGCCGCCGCGGTGGCTCAGTGGTTATGGTGCTCGAATGCTGACCCAAAAGACGCGGGTTCGATCCCGGCCGCGGCGGCTAGAATTTCTTTGGAGGAGAAATTCTAGAGGCCCGTGTACTGTGCGATGTCAGTGCACGTTAAAGAACCCCAGGTGGCCGAAATTTCCGGAGCCCTTCACTACGGCGTCTCTCATAGCCTTAGTCGCTTTGGGGCGTTAAACCCCATATACCAAACCAAACTATCCTATCCATATTGCTGATTACATTGCCCTCTCTGTCTCTTAACGAATCGCCGCCTCGGTGGCTCAGTGGCTATGGTGCTCGGCTGCTGGCCCGAAAGACGCGGGTTCGATCCCGGCCGCGGCGGCTGAATTTCTTTGGAGGAGAAATTCCAGAGGCCCGTGTACTGTGCGATGTCAGTGCACGTTAAAGAACCCCAGGTGGTCGAAATTTCCGGAGCCCTCCACTACGGCGTCTCTCATAGCCGTAGTCGCTTTGGGACGTTAAACCCCGTAAACCAACCAACCAACCAACCATCTCTTAACGAATCGTTTTGTTTTTCACCTATGACTAGTATCCTCTTCACCGCTTTTAGGCTACCTCCGTTCTTTAGCGCATGCTCGGTTCTCTCCACACTAAACTTCCTTGCGTCGGCTACCTTGCGCTTATTTGTTAACTTTGATAGCTCTGGCGGTTCTATTCTGTCTGAAGGATTAGCCGCTTTCATGCTTTGGCGTTTCTTAATCAGATCTTTAGTTTTCTGAGATAGCTTGCCAGTGCCCTGTCGAACGATCCTACCGCCTACTTCTACTGCGCACTCCCTAATGATAGCTGTGAGATTATCATCGATTGTTCGAACGCGAAGAAAGTCTTCCTCGGTTAAATCCGAATATCTGTACTGCAGCAACATCCTAAATTTCTCCCCCTTTCCCTCTTGCCGCTAACTCGTTAATAGGCTTCCGCTTCATTAGTTACTTTCATTCTCTCCTCAAGTCAAAGTAATTCGAGACCTTACCCTTGTGTGGTCACTACAACGTACATTTCCGAGGACCTCCACATCCTACACGATACCAGGGTAAGCGCATAGTATGAAGCCTATTTTCTATTCATGATCCGTAAATTATTTATCTCCGTGAACTCTATTAATATAATGGCTTAGGCTTAGATAAGGTTAAGCCTAGTCAGATGCGAAGCATATTGATGGCTGGGCTTGGTAATACATGGCTTTCCTTGGTTGACGTTCATCTCGCTCTTCATCGGTCTCTGTGGCACGCTGAAGCTTTCGCTTCTCGTTCAAATCAGCCCTGCTTCTAGGCGGCATCCCAACACCTGGCCGCCTCGTAAGTGCCCGGAGAGCGAGGCAAGCTCAGCTTTATACCGCTGCTGTAGCGTCACGTGGTCAGCTGCAGCGCCTCTGATGTGGAGCCTCCACCGCCGCGGCCGACCGCGCGAGCCGGCAGCCCATCTCTCCTCTGCTGTGACGTCATGTTGTCACGTGGTCAGCCGCCGCGCCTCTGATGTGGAGCCTCCACCGCCGCGGCCGACCGCGCGAGCCGGCAGCCCATCTCTCCTCTGCTGAGACGTCATGTTGTCACGTGTGAGCCGCCGCGCCTCTGATGTGGAGCCTCCACCACCACGGCCGACCGCGCGAGCCGGCAGCCCATCTCTCCTCTGCTGTGACGTCATGTTGTCACGTGGTGTCACGCGGTCACGCTCAAGGTCAATGGTAGCTTCACCGCCGCGCTCGACGGGCTGTAGTGTAGCTCTAGTAATATGCTTCGCATAAAATCCCCGTGCTATTCCTGGAGCCTTTGCCATAGTCGCCTACCGCCTGGTCTCCGGCCTGCTTCTTGCCTACCTTCGCATTGAAGACTCCCATCCCTATTGCGAGTACCGGTGTCTTAACGATGGTTAAAAGGTTGCCTTTTTTTTTACGAATATGCATGGTTAAAACGTTTGTTCAACAAAAAAAACTATGTCGGCTTGCTAAGACTGCGCACACGTCTGCTCGTTGGGAGGCTTACTCTACTAATGCAGGGTATATGGATGCCATCCTGGTAAAAAAAAAATGAGTTTCAATATCGAACCTTACCGTCCGTCCTTAAAAATGATCCAAAACATTTTGCACTGTGGTCAGTAGTTATAAACCCAATATCGTAGTCTTTTACGATAAGTGCAATTGCTTCGTGTTTTTCAACTGCTTCCACAAACAATCATCCGTTGTTCGCAACTGTGAATTTGTTTCAACGTATGCGGCATTTAGAGATTCGGGGGGCATTGCCTCTCTGATTGAAAAAAGCCGTCTTCCTGCGCAGGCACTAACGGTATAAATATCAAACTTTTCAAATGTGCAGCTACATATTCGTCATTGAGTTTGCTTGAAATATATACCCAGTCTTTGCAGTTTTGCAGTATGGCAAGTGATTGAAAGGCAGGGAAGGCGGTTATGTTACATAAATCCGGAAGTATACACTCACATTTCAATTATAGGCCCATTTCATTGACTAGTGCTTCGTGGAACCTCCTTTAAGACGTCATGTACTCGCAGCTTGTGTCTTCCCTTAAAACTAACTCATTTTTCACGTCATGCCAACATGGTTTAGAAAAATATTTTCCATGCGAAACGCAGCTGGCATCTTTTACAACATAGCGTAGTGGGTGAGGGGGTACTGCAACTGCATGTTTCGTTCTTTCAAGATGCAATACCAACTCTCGCACTACGCTATGCTGCTACAATTAATTTCTTGTACGCAGAGCTGAGGGCGTGTGTGTGTTTCCCTTCCCTGGTCCTGACACCTTCAAGAGGTGCGCCTACGACTGTGTATAAGCCCCTCCTATCTGTAATGCCTTCTGGCCTTAAGTGTACGTAAATAAATAAATTAATAAATAAATAAATAAGTAAATAACACGCCGATGGCACTAAGTTTCCTGGGCCTGATGATTTGAAGGCGCTGAAGTCATTCAGTGTGTGTGCGCGAAATTTTTTGACATTACTGTGACGACACGCAGACAGGTAAATGAAACTTTCGCCGGCAAACTAATGGCCTTAACATTGGTGAAAACAGCGCGAAAGAAGAAGCCCGAAGGCGAAACGAGTAAGTGACAGGAAAGAGCGCTGACTGACAACTGAATTTATTGAGCGAAACTCGCGCAATATATAGGAAGGCAGTGCCAAAGATAGTCAGATGCAGTCAACGTCACATGGTGCAAAGAGCCATAAAAGCGATAAAAACAAAACAAGGTGAAAAAGCTAACAGTGAACTGAATATCAAAAGGGATGGTACCAAAATGAAAACTACACTCAATGACTATACACAGTTAATGTCACATGGTGTAAAGAGCCATAAAAGCGATAAAAACATAACAGGGTGAAAGGGCTAAAAGTCAGCAGAATCTCAAGGGGATGGTAACAAAAAAATACATGATGACTTAAACAGTTAATGTCACAAGGTGTAAAGAGCCATAAAAACCGATAAAACATCCATAGCAGGTAACAAGGGTAAAACCGATAAAAAATGACGAAATGGAATTGTGGAAAGAATAAAAACTAACTGAATGTAACAACGTATGGCTAAAACATGCACATACCTTAACAATAAAACGATGAAACAGTGACACTCAACGATTGAAACATGCGTAGTCAACAATAAAAATTTAGCAATGTTGTTCCAAAAAGGCAAGTTCACTCCTGTACAATGATTTTGACACGTCACTGACACATTCCAAGCCCTTTCTTTTTATAAAGAAAGCCTCCTTCAACTCCCGGGCTACGCTGTCTCTACTCCTATCAAGAACAATAGTGTCGCGTAATCGAGGCATGCATTTACAATCTTTGCAATGAAGCGCTAGATTAGAGCCAGTGCCTTTTTCAAGTGAGCGCTCATGTTCCCTTAAACGTTCGTTCAGGCACCTTCCGGTTTGACCAATATAAACTTTGTCGCATGTAAGCGGAATCTGATAAATCACACCTTCCCTACACCTGACGAACATGTTGGCATGCTTTACGCCACAGGTTTGCTGTCTAGGCTTTTCATTATTTATCCTGTGACACAACGTAGCTAGCTTGCAAGGGGCAGAAAAGACTACGGGAATCTCATATTTATTTGCAACCTTTTTCAAATTATGTGCTACCCGGTGGGAATACGGGATAACGGCAGGCCTCACCCTCCTATTGCTTTCCTGAGTAACGTTTTTCTTCTTGCCTTTAACTTTCTGAAGCAGAGCTTCAGTCACTGCCGAAATCACAGTCTGCGGAAAACCTGCCTGTATTAACCGTGCGGTCTGCATTTGGAAGCTCTCTTGCATGCAATGCTCGCATGATTTTGTTAGTGCAGATCTTAATCCTGATGTGGCTATGGCTCTTTTAACTGTTTTTGAGTGAGCTGACTCGTAGGACAACAGCTCTTTTTGACTTCGAGGCTTGTACATCCAACAGAATCTATCTCGTTCCAAGGAGAGTTCCAAGTCCAAAAACTGTAACTTGTTGTTTTGTGGAAATTCACAAGTGAATTCCAAACCATGGCTCAGTTCATTAAATGCATCTAGAATTTCATTTACAGTGGCTCTGTAAGCTGGTGCGTCTTGCTTGGTTAATACAACTAAAAAATCGTCGACATACCTGAAAACCTTTAATACTTTGCTCTTGTCGAACCTATCGTCCAGATCTTTGTCAACTGCTGCGAGAAAAATATTACTCAACACTGGCGCTACACAGGACCCTATACAAATTCCTTTCTTCTGTATGTACACCTGATTGTCAAACTCGACCACAGTAGCACTAAGGTAGAATTCCAACAAAGAAAGAAAACTCTCCATTGAAATACCCGCTGAATTTTGAAACAACACACCTTTCTTTTCAATGCAAGACTGAACAGCTGAGAACAACTCTTTGTGTGGAATGGAATAGAAAAGGTCCTTGGCATCTACCGAAAACACACTTCCAATGCCTTTGCAGGATTGAAAGAAAGCAATAATTTCCGTCGAGTTCTTCGTACAGAAGGGATCATCAACGACAAGAGAGTTTAAATGCCTTAACAGGTATTGGCTAATAAGCCTTTGGTAAGTGTAGCGCTCACTAACAATACACCGGAACGGAACCTCCTCTTTGTGAGTCTTTGCAGTAAAAAACATGCTAAGAGTCTTTTCTTTGCACTTACTTATAGAATTTGCCAACTGCTCCAGTTCCAAGTCCTTGCAGAGGGCGACAGCTCGCGATTTCACTTTACTCGGCTTGAGGTTCGTCTGAGTGAAGTTCTTTTCCACCGCACAGCGGGTCTTTTCTCCGTAGACTCCGGGCGGCACCACGACAAACCCTCCTTCCTTGTCTGATTGCAGTAACCGGAGATGTCTATCCTTGAAAAAAGTGACGACGGTGTTGATTCCGGACCGGTCGCTTGGGGATTTCCTCGATACTGTTCTTGACAAAGCATCCACTCCGTCCAGCAAGCAGCGCTCACGGTTCTCCGGGGACGCTTTTCCAGCAATACACCTATTCAGTGACAGGTGCTCGTGTGCCCTAACCGTAGGCTCAAGGCTGAACTTCGGTCCTTTCACAAGAACCCTGTTTACTTCGCTTGTGATCAACACCGTCGTCACTTTTTTCAAGGATAGACATCTCCGGTTACTGCAATCAGACAAGGAAGGAGGGTTTGTCGTGGTGCCGCCCGGAGTCTACGGAGAAAAGACCCGCTGTGCGGTGGAAAAGAACTTCACTCAGACGAACCTCAAGCCGAGTAAAGTGAAATCGCGAGCTGTCGCCCTCTGCAAGAACTTGGAACTGGAGCAGTTGGCAAATTCTATAAGTAAGTGCAAAGAAAAGACTCTTAGCATGTTTTTTACTGCAAAGACTCACAAAGAGGAGGTTCCGTTCCGGTGTATTGTTAGTGAGCGCTACACTTACCAAAGGCTTATTAGCCAATACCTGTTAAGGCATTTAAACTCTCTTGTCGTTGATGATCCCTTCTGTACGAAGAACTCGACGGAAATTATTGCTTTCTTTCAATCCTGCAAAGGCATTGGAAGTGTGTTTTCGGTAGATGCCAAGGACCTTTTCTATTCCATTCCACACAAAGAGTTGTTCTCAGCTGTTCAGTCTTGCATTGAAAAGAAAGGTGTGTTGTTTCAAAATTCAGCGGGTATTTCAATGGAGAGTTTTCTTTCTTTGTTGGAATTCTACCTTAGTGCTACTGTGGTCGAGTTTGACAATCAGGTGTACATACAGAAGAAAGGAATTTGTATAGGGTCCTGTGTAGCGCCAGTGTTGAGTAATATTTTTCTCGCAGCAGTTGACAAAGATCTGGACGATAGGTTCGACAAGAGCAAAGTATTAAAGGTTTTCAGGTATGTCGACGATTTTTTAGTTGTATTAACCAAGCAAGACGCACCAGCTTACAGAGCCACTGTAAATGAAATTCTAGATGCATTTAATGAACTGAGCCATGGTTTGGAATTCACTTGTGAATTTCCACAAAACAACAAGTTACAGTTTTTGGACTTGGAACTCTCCTTGGAACGAGATAGATTCTGTTGGATGTACAAGCCTCGAAGTCAAAAAGAGCTGTTGTCCTACGAGTCAGCTCACTCAAAAACAGTTAAAAGAGCCATAGCCACATCAGGATTAAGATCTGCACTAACAAAATCATGCGAGCATTGCATGCAAGAGAGCTTCCAACTGCAGACCGCACGGTTAATACAGGCAGGTTTTCCGCAGACTGTGATTTCGGCAGTGACTGAAGCTCTGCTTCAGAAAGTTAAAGGCAAGAAGAAAAACGTTACTCAGGAAAGCAATAGGAGGGTGAGGCCTGCCGTTATCCCGTATTCCCACCGGGTAGCACATAATTTGAAAAAGGTTGCAAATAAATATGAGATTCCCGTAGTCTTTTCTGCCCCTTGCAAGCTAGCTACGTTGTGTCACAGGATAAATAATGAAAAGCCTAGACAGCAAACCTGTGGCGTAAAGCATGCCAACATGTTCGTCAGGTGTAGGGAAGGTGTGATTTATCAGATTCCGCTTACATGCGACAAAGTTTATATTGGTCAAACCGGAAGGTGCCTGAACGAACGTTTAAGGGAACATGAGCGCTCACTTGAGAAAGGCACTGGCTCTAATCTAGCGCTTCATTGCAAAGATTGTAAATGCATGCCTCGATTACGCGACACTATTGTTCTTGATAGGAGTAGAGACAGCGTAGCCCGGGAGTTGAAGGAGGCTTTCTTTATAAAAAGAAAGGGCTTGGAATGTGTCAGTGACGCGTCAAAATCATTGTACAGGAGTGAACTTGCCTTTTTGGAACAACATTGCTAAATTTTTATTGTTGACTACGCATGTTTCAATCGTTGAGTGTCACTGTTTCATCGTTTTATTGTTAAGGTATGTGCATGTTTTAGCCATACGTTGTTACATTCAGTTAGTTTTTATTCTTTCCACAATTCCATTTCGTCATTTTTTATCGGTTTTACCCTTGTTACCTGCTATGGATGTTTTATCGGTTTTTATGGCTCTTTACACCTTGTGACATTAACTGTTTAAGTCATCATGTATTTTTTTGTTACCATCCCCTTGAGATTCTGCTGACTTTTAGCCCTTTCACCCTGTTATGTTTTTATCGCTTTTATGGCTCTTTACACCATGTGACATTAACTGTGTATAGTCATTGAGTGTAGTTTTCATTTTGGTACCATCCCTTTTGATATTCAGTTCACTGTTAGCTTTTTCACCTTGTTTTGTTTTTATCGCTTTTATGGCTCTTTGCACCATGTGACGTTGACTGCATCTGACTATCTTTGGCACTGCCTTCCTATATATTGCGTGAGTTTCGCTCAATAAATTCAGTTGTCAGTCAGCGCTCTTTCCTGTCACTTACTCGTTTCGCCTTCGGGCTTCTTCTTTCGCGCTGTTTTCACCAATGTCAGAATGGACCAACTAGCCCAGCAAAAAGTTCTGCTAGAATGGCCTTAAAGGGGTAGAGGCACCGATTTTTAGTTTGCCTTTTTTTTCAAATTCAAACGTTGCATATTGCAATACAGATCTGGGAGCACATTCCAATTTATTTCTAATTGTATGGGTATGTCGGGAAAACCCAGGTCTCGAACCGATAAGTCAACCAAAGATCGAGAAGTGGAAGAATGCGCTGTCTAGCTCGGACATCGCATACCAGCAAGAGTTGGTTGGAAGGGGCCCGGGCTGCCGCGCGCGCCAACGGAGTCCTAGAATAGGGGAACCGACGACATCGTCAATCTCTTTCAATAAAGGTTCGGTTCCTTCGTTTTCGTACGCATGACACGTGCTCCAGGATTCATTTATGCGCGGTAAATAATTTATTACTACATTATTTATATTGAATGACTTCGGTTTCAGTTCCTGAGCGCCGGGCTGTGCTATAACGTCAGAACATAGAAGAGCAGCAACACTTGTCGCGTGGGTCCCGAAAGCTGTGACGCACAGACTGTTGCGTAGTCTGCTTTCATACATACTTGCTGTACATATCAGCGCCTTTCGAAATGCCGACAAACTTTCCCAGCCAGGCAGTGTGCTGAGAAAAGCCAAGTGAGTTAGGAAAGCCACCGAGGTCTTAGACCAGGTGACTCACTTGGGAAATCTTAGTCGGCAGAGCGTCTGCCAACGCGTTTTCTGCGCTGTCGTCGCCTTTTGTCATGCTGCGCCAACAGCGCGCCAATGGGCGCCGGAAGGATCTGTCAGTGGCCCGTAGCCGAATGCGAAGTAGTCGGACGGCAATCGACCGATGTCTGTGTTACATTACAGATGCACATATGGTTGGACCAGTTGCTGTAGATACGTGTTAGATATATTCGCAATGCGAAATGAACGGAGGCGCAGCTAGGATACTAACACAACAGGACCAGCGCTGCACTTGTTACTGAAATTTTTGCAAACTAAACCTACTAAGCGTCCGTTTTTCTTATAAAATTTCAGTTGTAAGTGCAGTGGGCCTCTTGTGTTTCTACTTTTTCTGTGTCCCCATTTATTTTGCGCTGCGAACATTTCTAAGATGCCACATTACGATGAGACGATTACAATGAAGCATTACAGGTTTCATTTCGATTTTATTTTATTGCCTTCAAGCGCAGAAACATAACAGAGGTGAGTTGCATAATATATAGGAAAAATAAACAAAACACAATAAAACCTAAGCCAACACAAAAGCCAATAGAGAACACAAATACAGGCACAAAATAGTTAACCAAATAAGTGTAAAGGCAGAACAAACGGAAAACCAGAATAAAGGGAAGTAATAGACAGTGTCACACAGTGCATGAAACAACCGCAAGCGGAGCAAACATGCACATACAACACGAGGAACTGCAAACAAAATAACCGGCTACTACAGGAAAAAATGTCGCGGATAAGCTTCAAGATATCTTACGAGCGATGAACGTTACATTACGAGGTCACCACTCCGCGAGTGAGCTCCAGATTCAGTGGAAGTTTTCAATTTCTTCTGTTCACTCTTTCCTGCTGCTTGTTTAGCAAACCAGTAAGTGTATTCGCTAAATGAGTGCTTCAAGGTAATACTGCGTGGTTCAGCAGCATTTATCGTCCCTTTTTCACCAAGTGTTGTTATTATGTCATGCCCCCTTCACTGCTGATCTTTGCTGCTTGTGTCCTCCGGGGTGTACCTGGCACCTGGCCGACCAGAATGACTGAATCCTTCTTGGTTTTTCTTCTGTACTGTGTGGGTCAATACGCGCCTGCGCGCTTACCCTGTTTTCTTTCGTTTTATTGTTAGTTGCCTTGACTTGCGCATGTGCCTTACAATCACGGGTTTTGGGTGCGGTATAAAACGTGCGGATCGCACTCCTTCAAAATAAAGTTGTTAGTTCAGCGCTCTGTGTGTGTCGTCTCTCCTGTGCCCCTCGTCTGCCAGCGCTGCATGTTCAGGATGTCAAACCAACTTGCCCAGCAACACACCCTGCGCATAATTACTTAGGTAGGCTTTAGTACATATCTCGAAGATACTTTTTTAAGAACTGTGCGTTCACTAACGGTGCCTTTATTCAGCTTCAAACGCCGAAGTGTACCGGAGTGGCAGCGTCCCTTTCTTGTGCACGTCGGCGGCCCGGTTTAGATTCCCGCCAAGTCACCAATTTTGTTTTACCCATTCATTCATCGGGAGTGATGTCTTCGTGCGGACAAGTTCTGCGTACACAACAGAGCTATATAATGCTTTCTAATTAATTATGTAGCGCAGATGTATTTACTGACAACAGCATTTTTATTTTTAGATGTTGGAACACTGAACTTCGTTGAATTACAGAGTTATAAGCCTTACAGCTCGACGAATGGTTCGTACCAAAAATATGACAGGCTGAAATAGCGTTGAAACAGAGTTAATTGGGACCAACTTTATAAATCTGAACTGATAAAAGGGATGTGCCAAGAGTCACCGCCTTCAGAGTTCCTACTCACAGGTGTCAAAAATCTAGAGATCCACGACAGTGGATAGCAACAGGTTCGTATTAATATTCGTTAACTCTTGCAGATCAAGCGTCACCAGTTTGTTATTCGCCTCTCACGTAGTCTTTTTTGTTTCACGCTTGCGCCTTAAGGCGCATTCCATCTTATACAATTCGCCATCAGTGCTGGCGTATCCCCAGTACTTTCTTCTTGTTTTTGGACCAAACGTTTCCGCTTCGTCTCCGCTTGTGCCAAAGGTTTCCGCTTCGCGAACTGTTCGGAGCTCCAAAACAACGCTGTGCAAAGTATTTGAAGCTCAACCACTGTATACAGTCACCACTCCGTGATCACCGCGTTTCCACTGAAGCATGCTAGAGAAGAAAAATATAATGCTTGTGAGCACTGTCCTTGACATTCCAACAGGTCTGAGTACGCGCGTCTTTTCTAATACTTGAAGTGTATAGAGAAAGGTTCGGAATCGACTGCGAATAATAAAAGTGTTCTTCATTAACTCTGACGCATAGCTGGTCTCTTTGCAACCCTCCGAATACTTCAATAAGCTTGCACAGAGGAACAGTGGAGACACTGTGTCACTTTGTTTGAAACCCTTTCTGACTGGATTGTTATTAATGTCCCGAAAAGGAAAGGACTATGGCTACAGTGCAGTTCTTGCAGATATTATCGAGCGCTTTTATTTGCGTTTCCTCTGGACACACGATACATGACTGCTCACGATATATGAAAATAACACATAAAACGAACTTACGTAGTTCAGGGTGCGAAAAATTCCTTTGCGCGGGCAAATCAGCAACTCTCATAAGGCGACAAGAAGCATACTGGGCTTTCTTGTGAAGAAGTGTCACCTTGTGTCCTTTCTAATACTGCAGGGCTAAAGCATCGCCATCGTCTCCGACCCCCTTCCCGAGCCGCAGCCCTCTCCTCGAGATGCGGCCTCCAACAGACAGGCCTCCACCGGCTGCAGCTGTCCCGTCTCCGGTGGAACCGCCCGATAGGTTTCTACAGGTGGGCGCCTTACTAGCTTGTTTTCGCTTCGCCTCTTCGCTGAGTTTCCTCGAACATTGAGGCAATAATAAGGTGGAGTACTAAGTGCAGCTATTTTATCTTTACCGAAAGCGGAGAGCACGTGAAGAAGAACAGTGATGTCTGCATCGGTGGCTCATCCGTTGCGTTAACAGAAAAGCTTCTTATGGCTGTATTTTTGAGTGTAGAATATGACTGCTCGAGGCTTACTATAGCATGCTTTTGCAGAAACTTTTTGTATTTTCTGCCGTGTGCTTAGAATGCCGCGTCCTGCGTGGGAGCGTTCATTTTTTGCACGTGACTGCTGTTCTTGATATGAACAAACTAGCCTGCCAACAAGTGTTTTGAAAATAATCATCACCATTCCTATGACTTACAAAGACCCCTAGAAAATATAGTAGTGTGGGGCGATTTCCAAGTAGTTAGGTAAAGTAATGGATGGCTGGCCGACATCTTTGATCTGGCTAATACTTTTATATGTCATTATCTTATTACTGGAAAGAAGGAGTCCAATCATTTTTGTGAAGAAAACTTTCGAACCTCAATAAAGTTAGTAGAGCTAAGGTCACCGGCTTAGCGCATTATTCAGCGAAAGCTGGTCGGAGTTTACGGCGTTTTCGGTAGGTAAGGTCGGCTTGGAGCATGCATGCAACGAGGACGATAGCGCTGGCACAAGCATATCTACAGTCATTTCATGCACGCGATGAGCCAACCTGAAACACAACTAGTTACTTGGCTTTACTTTGCGATTTCGCGCACGTTTACCTACTTGGCTTCGCCTTTTGATTCGACCTCTTCGTTTCGAGTGCGTTCAGGTACTTGGATTAGCCTCTGATTATCGAACTGATTTGGCCACCGGGATTCGCCATTTTATGAGCCAGCACCACTGCTAATGGTGAGATCTTGCACATTCAGCTCGGATATCAACACGCTTTCGACTTTCCTGACGGAATGGAGATTATCCACTTCTACCGACATGGTGAATCTAAGACCATCCCGCAGCGCACATTTTTTGCGAACATCCATCGTGGGCTCTTCTTATTCGCATCTTGTCAACGCAGCATAGAATTCCGCTGCTGCGTCTTTTGAGGAAAGAAAATGGCACAGTGACCATCTCATATATCGGTGGACACCTGAACCGCAGCCACTGCTGGCGTGGCGAGGAGGATAGGGAGGAAAAGAAGGACGAAGAACAGCGCCGGCGGGTAGTCAGGAAGGTGAGAGTGAACGAAGAAAGAGAGAAAGAGATGCCGCTGCTCGCCGAGGCTCCGGCGGAGCCCTCGACTACGGCACATCTGTCTCCCTTCCTTCTTTCACTCGCTTCTTTACCCTTTTCCTCTAGGCGCTGTTCTCCGTAGTTTGATTACGCTTCCCGTGACTCTGTCTCTTGAAAGCTTCACTGGTGACTGCAACTGACGTTCTTAGCGCTGCAGTCGCATAAATTCTCTGTGAATCCGCTTTCGCAGTGTTGTTACAATGAAGTGACATTAAACTCACGCGTAGTTGGCAAAGCTAACTGCGGTGATAATGTGAAAGGACCGTCAGAATAAAGGGCAAGCATCATTTTTTGAAACGCGTTTAAGCAATATGTCTCGCATGTAGCGGGTCCTAAAGAAATGTCCGGAGATTTTGGAAGCCCACCACTTTATGGAAGGAGCCTGCAAATGGTGTTTGGTAGTTTCGCAACATTATACCATTGGGCTCAGCCCGCCGCGGTGGCTCAGTGGTTAGCGCCCCGGGCTACTGAGCAGGAGTACCCGGGTTCGAACCTGACCGTGGCGGCCGCGTTTCGAAGGAGGCGAAAGGCGCCCGCGTGCTTTCACTCTTTCCAATCGACGGGAGAGCGTGAACGGTGGGAGGGAGAGCTGCCGGTTGGGTTAAAGGAAAGGGACATCACAGTAACTGTCTCGCTTCACGGTGGACATCCCAACCTCAAAAGCGTTACGCGTTCCGTGTAACGCGTTACGACTGCTGTAGTACCCCCTAAATGGCTTATATAAAGCTAATGCAGCGTTCGCTGCAAAATTCTTGATCACGAAGTTCTTTAGCCATATTGGCGGCCACGCCTGTTCCGTTTCGAACACGACAGGGCGTTATAAAATGGAAGTGCATATGGCCCGTTGTAGTCAAAATAATTGAATTAATCATGGAGCAGTCAGAGAGTAGCTCCATGGCCGCTCAATCTTCAGGAATTGTGGTGGTGTAGAAAAAGGAGAAAAGGTAAGGAAAGAAATGTGCTGATAAGCCGATAACTGCCGATTTATTTATCGGTATAGTTCTACACTATGCTTCTTTTCCATTGAATTCATCCAATTTTTAACTTCGGCGTTTTTAACCTGCCGTTTAATGCTCGTTCTTTCTCCATCCTCATGACCGGAATACTTACTGGTTAGTTTTCTAGTTCTTTTCCGCCGCTGTGAGTCAACGCTCTTTCTGTATAAGTACTTAAATACCTTAGCTGCCCACCTGTTATCGTCCTATTTCCTCAGGCGTTCTTCATATAGTATTTTGCTGTTAGCTTTTTCGTCACCGCCATAACGGCAAACTGTATAGCGACCTATAATTAAGAATAACAGTTCGAAAAAGACAGATGTCAATCGTGATTTTAGAAATCACATGATGAAGTCCACCCTCAATAAACAAACCGGTATGTGAGACAATGAATTATCAAACTGATCTGCCTTCAAAAAGTAGATATAGTATTAGATGAAAGGTAAATTCCTTGAACGCAGGCGCCATGTATGCTTGTATATAGACTTGTCTGAATGTTGCTGGAACTGCTGAATCTAGTAACGCTACACTTGTCTTGGAGCACGGATGCAAACCACAACTGGTTCACGTTGCATCCTAGACGCTAAGGAAATGGGAAATGTGAAAATGCAGACGCCGACCGTAAAACAAGACGTACCGGTTCCCGAACGGGAGCCTTGTTCGTAATGAAATGACACAAGCAGAGATTGGAGATAAAATGCACTGGAAAAGAGGGCGCAGGGAGCATGTGCATACAGGAATTGTTTTCCATCGACGCGATTTTTCTTGTGGCTAGTGGTTTGTATGATTTGTCACTCCAGGTGAAGGCGAGGAAATAACTTATTTCCGGCTGCATGCACGTGCGCCTTGCCGTAGTCGATGTCGTGGCGATGGAGCGCTCGGCGATAGTCATGGAAGCAGCTTTTTTAGTTCTGGCATCGTTACAATGCTCTTTTCGGCACCTCTTGACGAGTACTCTGAGTGTCCAGTCTTGCCAATGTAAACGTAGTCGTAGCTTGTTTTAGACGAACAATAACCAGATGAGTTTTCCTTTAACTATCGACTTCAAATACGAAAGGCCCCTTAACTGATGGTGGACGCGTGCGATATGGTTCACAAAATGCTGAAAAAAATTTACTGTATTTATCAGTATGGCTTGTGCTTCCCATTCGGCACGTTTTGGAATTCTTGCAACACAAGGTCTTGATAATATACATTGCTATGACCAAGTTATACAGTATTATGGGCGTGCTCCTCGGTGACTGATGTATAGTTTGCGATAACGCAATGCTCTGCGAAAGTAACCCGCTTCCAGATCTGAGTCCGTCTCTTACGCCTGCCTTTATGTCTAGTGACACTAAGTGCTTGCTTGCTCAGTAAGGGCTTTCGCCATCGCCCTTATTTGCTTTCATATTATCCCGAACCGCTGTTTTCGTTGCTCTTTATTTATGATGTTTTTGTATGGCTCGCTGCGGACGTCCTTATTACTTTGTCACGCGAGAGATAGGGACCAGCGACCGTTTTTTGTAACGACCAATTTCAATCCCACTTCATTTGGTCGTCTTCCGGGCCGCCGCGGTGGCTCAGTGGTTATGGTGCTCGGCTGCTTACCCGAAAGACGAGGCATCGATCCCGACCTAGGCGGTCGAATTTCGATGGAGGCGAAATTCTAGACACCCGAGTACTGTTCGATGTCAGTGTAAGAACTCCAGGCGGTCGAAATTTCCGGAGCCCTCCACTACGGCGTCTCTCATAGCCTGAGTCACTTTGGGACGTTAAACCCCATAAACCAAACGAAACCATTTGGTCGTCTTCCATTGGTAGCTGCTCTCCATGTGACGTAGGGCACGGAAGAAGACGTTGCGCTGGTCGTGGCAGAAACACGCCCGTTATTCCACGCACTTGCACGAACGCGTACCAGGCCGATGTTGCACTAGCGTCGACGCCTACGAATGACGGAGCACGACGACACGCTTGACACACCTGACGAGCTTTATCGGCGCTAATCCACTCCAAGCAAACAAACTGGGCGTTGGTTGTGAGACAAATCGGGGCAGCCCGATCAGTACGGCTCCACCAGACTTGATGTGTTGGTAGGAGGGTATCTAGAAGCGGCGCCTCAGCCAGGCAGGCCTAGTCTGTGATTGTCCGTTTGCTTTTCTCCCAATGGCGAAGTGAAAGTGAAAAGGACCAGAATTCTGGCCCTCCCCGACCATCGAGAGCAATTGCTGCCATCGCCTCCGTCGAATTGCTTTCAGTTTGTGGGCATATCATAGCCTAACAAACATTTGCAGTTCTGCGCCAGCCTATCATCTGTTGCCTCCTACAGCAACGTGTGACAATATCCCGTCATTATTGCTTCTTTCAAATCATGTCTAGAAAAACAGAGACCTTTCTAACATGGGGGCTGCACTTGTCAGGAGGGGTGCCGGTCTCCATTCCGATTCCATTCCATTTCTATTCTCCGGAGTGTATGTTTTCATTGCGATTGTTTAAACAATGCGTCTTAACCTTAGACATGTGGGCTTTACTCTCGCCACATAATCACCGCAGTCTGTATGAGCAGTTTCAGTGCTAGTTGCATTGATAAGGAGGCTTTAAATAATCAACAAACAGTGTGGGCATTTAAATTGAATGCACTGAGGCCACCTAGCAACACATGCTGACATCGGTTACTGGGTTACAATCAGATCGAGTTAATAGGTTTTTTCTGAAGCAGAGACACTGCCTGTCCTGTCTGTTTTACGTCTACTTGTCTGTCTTTAATTTCTCTTTCAATAAATGTGTAGCTTCCTATTGGGAACAATTTGCGGATAAATGTGGTACAAGAATCCGTTAATTTACTTCCTTTCAGTTGCTTCCTTTGCGAATTTGTCGTCGGCGCGATCGCTATAAAATTGCACCACATTCAACACAGAACGTAAACGCATGACGCTGCTGCTGTTCATGCAGCTTGCGTGCATTGCTTAAGCGAACGCGTGAATGCACTGCTAGATTTGGTCAGAGTCTGTAGTTAAACACGGGCTGATGGTAGTGTGCTCTGCTGTATGCTGGTAACGCGGCCCTGTTTTTTTTTATTTATAAGCAATGCTAGTCGTTGATGAACGACGTGCTCGGCGATCTCACGTGACCTAGCTAGGTGTGCAGGTACGCGTGGCTGTTGCTTCTCATGCAGTTTAGAAAGTGGAATGCAATTGCTGCGGAATATCATTGCGCTTTTTCGCAGTCAGAGAAGGCATCTTTAGCGATAAACATGTGTCACCTTCTACACCTGTCATATACGGCCACGTCTGACTCCCTCGAACAGAAGTGGCCATGGATTGGAATTTGGCCGGCTTGGCTTACTTGCGAAGGACACGCGTTGGCCAAAATGAGCACCGCAACATGGTTCAGAAGAGGCGGCGTGGTTCTCAACTCGAAAACTTTTGAGCTACAAATACTGGCACGCTTTGACTTCAGTGGATACGAGGGGAATATAGCGCGCATGTGGGTGTCATTAACAACACTTTGAAATGAAGCCAACAACGCAACTTTTTTTAACAGCTGTATAATTGAGCAGCAGAAAGTGAACAAGGACGTTGAAGAAACATACAGACGAGGGCGATGCTGCACTGACAACTGCAGAATTTTTTTGAAAAACCGCATATTTATCCTGAAGAACAGGCATTCCTTCGAAAGATAATCTATCGACTTCTGCTTACATCGCCGCGCAGATACTCGACCTCTTTTTCGATAGGCAAACTGATTGATGGCTTGCTGACGCATTGCTTTCCCGAATCTCGGATGGCTCAGGCTTCCAGGATCTCTCGTGCCAGCTGGTCTTTGTTCTTTTGCAGCATCTGCACGTGGTGAAGGTCAGCGAGGCGCACGAAGGGCGGTACAAAGGCAGAGACAAACACAGAGCTGGCGCTGTGTTTGTCTCTGCCTTTGTACCGCCCTTCGTAAGCATGTGTTGCTGGCCTTTGCGATAAAAAAAAAAATGACAACAGTGTTAAAGGTGCAGTGAAGAGGAATCTGAACTCGTATTTTTGCCGCGGAAACTCAATCTACACGTTCCGAGCATTCTTAGAAACTTCGGCTTATTGCCCTATGTGGCCGATTTCTCTAATTAAATCGAATTGACGTCCGGGTCCCGCCTTTTTTTTTTAATTCTCCCCGTACGGTGGGCGGAGTCGACCAACGCGTGGAGTGCCTTTCAGCCAGCTCCGTGGAGGCTTTGCTTTCGCTTTATTTTGTTTTTTTTTTAGGTTTCCGTGAATAAATTCATTCGCAGATGACATAGCCGCAAAACAAGCCCGCAGAAATAAAAATACGCGCGGTCTATTTGCTTTCGCGTATTACTACGTATTACTCCGCCGATGGCAGAGCGGCAGTAAGAGTCGCAGAGCGGCAAGCCCCCACGGAACTGGCTGAAAGGCACTCCACGCGTTGGTTGACTCCGCCCACCGTACGGGGAGAATTAAAAAAAAAGCGGGAGCTGGACGTTAATCCGATTTAATTAGGAAAATCAGCCACACAGGGCAATAAATCGAAGTTTCTAAGAATGCTCGGAACGTGTAGATTGAGTTCCTGCGGCAGAAAGACGAGTTCAGATTCCTCTTCACTGCACCTTTAACACTGTTAAACGGAGTTGGACGTATGAAAGCACATGGTTTCGAATTAGCTTGACTGTTTCCTAAACACTGCGTTAACTCGTCCTTCGAGTCCGCTTGACCTTTGCCCAGACATTGCCTGACATTCCTATCTCTTATTTCCTGCTTCGACATCTCCAAGGCAATTTCTTTTAAACTTTCGCACCACGTGACCTTCCACTAGCCACACATGTATCCATGTCATTTCATCTCAGAGGTCAAAGGTCAAGGGTGAAAGGTCAAAGATCAAGAATCAAAGTTGAAGGGTTAAAGGTTGAGGCTTCAGAGACCCATCGGCTTTTTCAGGATTGCTAGTGAAGTAATGCTTTCGCACTACAAAGCTTTAGAATTTCTCGCTCTAGTTTGCCATCAGCTCTCTTCAGGAACTACACTTCGTTTAGCAGCGGCTTCCAAGGTCACTATGATGACTTCATACTAGACCGAAGGCTGTATGTGCGTTTTTGAGAGTTTTCGACCTAAGTGCTTCAGGGAGAAGCTTGCTTGTGGTGGGGAGCAATCGGAGATGTTTCTAAAAAATATGTTTCTAAAAAAGTATCCTGAGTGGTGTGCCCGCTACCTGACTGTGATTTTCCAAAAGTCCCTCCTATCCGAAACCGTTCCACAAGTCTGGAAAATAGCTAATGTAGTACCAGTATTTAAGTCCGGTAATAAACAATGCCTCTCCAATTATAGACCAATTTCCTTATCGTATACTTGTTGCAAGGTATTAGAGCACATTATTCATAAACATATTGTGTCGTACTTGTCTAACAACAATCTTCTCTGTAATAATTAGCATGGTTTCCGGGCTGGATTCTCCACACTCACGCAGTTAATTGAATTCTCACACGACATTGCATCATGCTTAAATAACCGCGGTCAGCTGGACGCCATTTTTATCGACTACTCCAGAGCATTCGATTTGGTTTCTCATAGTAAACTCATTACTAAACTTGGCGCTTTTCTCAAAGGAACTCACGGTGTTCCACTACTATTCTTGATCAAGGACTATTTACGGTTAAGATCCCAGTTTGTCACCTTCAATCACTCTCAATCAGCGTCTGTCTCTGTAACATCTGGCGTCCCGCAGGGATCAGTTCTAGGGCCAATTCTATTTCTCATCTACATTAATGACGTCGTCCAGATAACTGCTAACACACCTGTTAAAATTCGTTTATATGCAGATGACTGCGTTCTGTATTCAAACATAAATAATGCATGCGACCAGCTAATTTTAAATAATGTGTTTTCTTCATTCTGTGCTTGGAGCAACACATGGCAGATGAAGATAAATTTCAGCAAAACTGTGTCGATGACATTCACTAACAAGAAGAATCCTTTGCGTTTTTCGTACACTAACAGCACTCATCAACTAACGCACGTAAACGAGTTCAAGCACCTAGGAGTAACCTTTTGTTCTAACTTAAATTGGTCAAAACACGTCGATTTAACTTGCTCCAAGGCACTGAAGAAACTCGTATTTTTAAAACGCTCCGTAAAAGATTCGACTAAAAACTGTAAGTTGACGGCGTACAAATCTCTGGTAAGGCCTGTGCTTGAATACGCCTCGGCATTCTGGTCACCGCACTTCGCTAAAGACATCACTAAACTAGAAAATGTGCAGAATAAAGCAATAAGATTTATATATAAACGTTATGACCGCCAGTTCTCTCCCACAGCTCATGCCCGCACCTTATCACTTGACACACTTCAACACAGACGCATATGTGATCGCCTTATCACTCTTCACATGATCATCAACAAATGCATTTGTGTTGACGCCCCGCTTTTCTTTTCTTTCGCCAGTTCTTCAGCACGTGTCACTCGCCGTACTAACCCGCTTAACATTGTGCCGTTTATGCCGTTTTTGGACTGTTTCAAATATTCATTTTTTCCTTCGACAGTCGAGCTATGGAATAATTTGGATATTACATTACGTCAGATGTCTGTTGACCGCTTTGCGCAAAAATTGTCTAATCATGTATTTTCTTATTAATAGCACACTTTTCTTTATGTAAAATGTCCGATTCACACTTGTTTATGCACTTTCCTACTGTTTTATCTGTTTTCCATCCTCTGTACCACTCCTGCAATGTCCCAACTGGGATAGCAGTATTTGTAAATAAATAAATAAAAGGAGAAGCCTTTGTACTGCAGTGAACTCGTTTGATGACGAGGAGGCGGCTTATGTGCCATGAACGATGGGGAGCTCTGATGTACGGGTGGCTTCAATATGAAGATGTACACATTGTGAGCATTCAACCAATAATTACTTCGTAAGTATGAGCGAAAAGCACACTTTATCCTTTGTTCTGTATAGTTTTACTTTGGACGGATAATGTTCATGAGACATTTTAAATTTCGGCCCAGAATTAATGACCATGGCACAGTCTTTGTCAAAAGTTTAGAGCTCAGGGGGCTTGCTTCTAAGCCTCGCAGTGGGACTCCTGTAGCATTCGTGGTAGTCCTACCCACTGGAGGAAGCAGGTCCAGAAATATTCTTACCTTCAGCAAGTTTGGAGCGCTGGAGATGCATTGCCAACCAGATGGTGTGCTTCAGAAGCAAACCTCCTGGGCTCCAAACTTTTGACAAAGGCTGTACGTCTCCATTCCTCCTTGACTAACATTGCCAGGTGCTGCCATGATAGAGGAATGGAAATAAACATGAAAAAGAATCCACATCTATGAACATAACTCAACAACGGGTGTCCCTAAAGTTTGCTTATCATCTAACTGGAGTGCAAATAACAGAAACCGACGCAGTTAAATATTTAGCGGTTACCATCACAAGCACATTGAAATGAGATGTTCGCGTGAATGAAACGCGCACAAAAGCGTTCAGACAGCTCGGATTTCTTCGGAGGAAACTCGCACGTGCGAATAAAGCTAAAGTAAAGCTAGCAAGTTATAAGTCCCTTGTACGACCAGTCCTTGAATACGGCAGTATCATTTGGAATCCGCCCCAAGCGCATCTTATCAATCAATGAGAAGCGATAAAAAACAAAGCCCTTCGATTTGTTTTTCACAGCATTCGCGGCACATCAGCACAACCGCACTACGCAACACAGTAGACATCTAAAATTTGAGCAGTCGGCGACAAGATGCTTCTTTAAAGTTTCTTTACCTTCTCTATCATGACAGCATTAATATCAACAAACACGAGTACCTGAAACCCCCACACCAGCACACAGCCCGAACAAACCATGACAATCAGGCCATTTATCACCCGCTGCAACACTTCCAAGTGTTCTTTCTTTCCGTCCACCACAGAATTACGCAATAAGCTGCCACGTGATACTGGAACCTCGATATCTGCAGATGAATTTGCTGCAAATGTGGTATTGTTTAGCCAGCAAACTGCAACATTGTGAGCAGCCGCATTTATAATTAGTGGCTGTAAAGCGCCAATTCACGGAGTGGGTTTCATGTGCATGTACTCGTAGGTCTTTCCGAAATAGCTGTATAATGCCCAATCTTCCTTGTTATTCCTTTTTTGTTTTTGTTTACGCCAGGATGCATTGTAAATTGTCTACAACTGTGATTTTGTACCCACTCCTGTATGAGCCTGTGAAGGCTTGGAGTTTTAATAAATAATAATAACAGCAGAATCCGTACCTGTTTAAACTGACCGTTCCCCTTCACAATGGAACAACCTGTACGTCTGTAACACAGCGATTGCTGTTCTTAGCAGCACGTACAGCGGCAGGAAAAGTTTGCGAAGCGCAATATTAGCGGCAAAACCTTATTTGAGCACCGTCGTTTCACGCAGTCCGGAATAGAAGAGTAACGTAATCAAAAGTGCGGCAACAACACAGTTCACCGTTAATCTCAAGCGTTGCGATCTGGACGGAAAGAATTTCAATTTATTCGTCAAGGTCTTGTCCCATAAACTTATGACGGTGGATGCACATGAAGTGTACTCTAGTTATTGCGTTGTAAATTAGAGTCACTTGAACTGTTACGTCTTGGAGTGTCCTGGCATCTGTTGAGCATCTCTTGAATGTTCTACATTTACTATTGAATGTTATTGAATGCTATACATTTCAAGAATGAGGTATACAGTAGGTGCCAAAATATGGCGTGGTTGAGTTTTCTTTGGAATCTTGGTCGCGGCAGTGTCACCTGCAGCTGACAGGAGGGATGTACATGAGATGGACTGCGCGCCCTTCACTAAAGGCCGATTCACACGACGGTCCGTTCGCCCGCGGCCCGCGCACTACGTGTACATGCGTCAGCACATTGAGAGGCGCGCTGTCGGCCCGCGGCCTGGTCAGCGCGCCTCACAATGTGCTGACGCATGAACACGTAGTGCGCGGGCCGCGGGCGAACGAACCGCCGTGTGAATCGGCCTTAAGGAGTACGTGCAAGCTCCCGCCGGCAGGATTCCTTTTCTCTGACGTTACCATGGTTGCCATCTCAGAGTAGAGGAGTAGGCGTATCGATGCGCTTGCGTGGATGCCACTGAGTAATTACTCCATTATTACAAACTTACTCCGCTTTGGAGAATTTCCTTAAACTTTTGACCAGCAGAGGAGGCGGGGCTTTTTTAGTATTCTGGGCCGTATTGAGCGAGCATGAGATGGGGAAAGAGGGGCGCCACATGCGGGAGCCAAGAGCATGCCGTGACAGGCGCCGTGCGCATATGAGGGGTGACGAATTGGAAAGCCAGCTCTGGTTCACGAAGTAGAGCTGGAAATGTAGGTTTCCCACCTCGCTTAATACTAATCGAGCGTCATCAGTGCTCCGGTATAAACCGACTGCATAGCGTTTTCTTTCTCAGAGGCGACGCTAAAGGTGGCAATAACAGACCTTGCTGCTGCACAAATGTGGCCCAAGAGAACTTCTTCACAAATGGGACCCCTCCAGCTGTCGCTGAACTTTGCGTTACATTGTCGTAATCGTGACGTCCGCTTTCCACCATCGGAAAACTACCTCTGTCGTGCAAAAAAAATGAGGGCAATGCCATGTGATAAATCTGCGTCAGCAGGATGTCAACCATCTCGCTTGCGCTTCTCATTTTCTATGTATTGCTACTTATTCGGCTGCTCGAACCGCTGAGTACTGGCGTCTTGCTTTTTTCCGGTGTCGCCGCAATTCGGCACGCCGGGCGGTCGCGACTTCCTCTCTGGTTGACGGTACGAGAGCATCCATCGCTAGCTTAAGGCCGAACAAGAACTATTGCAGGGGAAAGGCGAGCCCTTAAGCTTCAATGTAGCAATAAAATTAAAGTACGCTTACGCCTGTGGTACGACGCGTGATCACTTTTAACCGGCTAACTGGCGAAATAAAACTGATATACGTTAGAAGAAGCTTTGAGACGACATATTCCAGCTCAAAAGTCCACTGCTGTGTTGTGTGCAGCGACGAAAAATTTGCGCGCAGGTTCCGAGCACTCCACCGGAAGACGACGAAGACGGCGGCATGTACGGTGACGTGGGGAAAGTGGACAGCGCGAGCCTCGTGCACCAGTACATCGACCGTGTGGGCAGCCTGAGCACGGAGCGTGAGCCCAGCTGGCACTCGCTCTACCTTTCCCTTAGCGAAGACCATGACCAGACGACCGCGCCGGCCGCTTCTGGAGAAGATCTTCAGACGGCGGCAGTCTCATGACGCAGGCTGTCCCTCGTCTGAGAGGGAGCGTCACGACGCTACGAGGTTAACCATGGTGAGCACCGTTTTTAGCTCTCTCAGAACCTTCGTTGGCACCCAAAAGTTACAAGGCCTTCTTAACCATAATATTCGCTGAAGTGATGTTCTTACCTCCCTCGCACCACCGAAATCAAGATATGTTGTTGACGTTAGCCAGTGTACAGCAGGCAAGTTCTTTAACAGCGTCGCGCGATCGCCTCCCGTCCGAAGGGTCAGTGCCTTACCAAGGCGCGGCGTAATCGGCGAGAATATGCGCGGAAAGCCTGTGCCAGCAGGATCCTCGTCTCCTGGGTTGCACTCACGCTCAGCCTTTTCACAAGCTACAAGTATTAGCAGACGAAGCGTTTGCTATTACTACTCCGTGATAGCAGGTTGTCTCGAGAACAGGAAGAAAAGGGGTGCCATTTTTACAGCACGCTTGATAGTAGAGCACCAAAGCATGAAGGCCTATAAGCCCTAGGACAGAACTGACAGAACTGCAAAGCTATAGAAGAAGCGTGAGTTTAACGACATGAGGAAATTTAATATATAGAGCAACGAACAGGCTCTTAAGAAGGGTGGTAGCCTGAAAGCGGTCAAGATGAATTTAGTAATACCAAAAATCAAATTTAAACACGCCAGTCCTTTAACAGTGCCACAACAGTGTCAAATAAACGGCGTACAGTGCTCTACAAAAAAAGCGGAACGGCAAAACAGGATGGAAACGGCAAAGGCTTTGCGCGCATGATCGTATTCTCGGCTTTTTCTCCACCTTGCTTCGTCACCAGTCCCTTTACGGCCGTTTGTTCGACACTCAGGCGATACCTTTAATAAACTGGCCATGCGTATGCCCTCGAAAGACGAGGAGGGCGATTCCATTACGATTATGGACAAAATAATCAAAATAGGCGAATAATCCTGCACAGATCTGTACTGTAGCTGAAATTATCAGGAAGTGAATGACGCAGTCAGTGGTAGGAAGGAACTGCAAGTCGCACACGTAAAGAAAGATGTAAAAAAAAGCCTTAAAAGCTTTGCAAAGGGTGAAAGCGGCAGGTAAGTATCAAGTAACTGCATTTGTTGAAAAACGCTGGGGACATTGTGCTAGAGAAACTTCGCACACTGTATACGCAGATCCTCACAACCTCTAAAGTGCCTGAAACTTGGAAGAACGCGCTTGCATAATCTTCGTCCATAATAAATGGAGCGTAAATACCCATGCGTAACCTTAACCGTAACCTTAACCTTAAGCGTAAGATAAAAAGGTTAAGGAAGAAAAAAAGCAGGGCAACAGAACTTTCAATAACCAAACAAATGCTAAAATCTGCATTGGTGGAGTCGAAGAAAACGTTCTTCAAGAAAACGCTTACAAACTTCCTTAAAAGCTCGCCACAAAAGTTTTGGCGATATTTCGCAGATAGAAAGAATGAAATAGAACAGATAGTGGATGGCGACGCAGTCGTGACAGAAAAGAAAGATATTGCAAACGTATTTAATCATTTTTTCCAATCAGTTTTCACGAAGGATAGATGTGACAGTGACGGTGATCCTTTAGTCTGCGCAATACAATACCCAATGGAAGACCTACGCATTACAAGGGAGGGCGTGTTCCAGCATTTGCTTAGGTTGGATGCAAAAAAATCGTGTGGCCCAGATGAAATACCAACGGTATTTCTTCAACGGTACGCTGAATGGATGTCGTATTATTTGCAGCTTTTATTCGAAAAATCTTTGCGGGATCATTCAGTACCTCAGGACTGGCGCGATGCCACCGTTGTTCCGATATTTAAAAGTGGCAATAGGCTATGTGTAAACAACTACAGACCGGTCTCACTCACTTCTGTGTGCTGTAAAGTCCTAGAGCATGCAATAGCAAAACATATTCTGTATTTTTTAGAAAAAAACGATTTATTATGCCCAGTTCAGCACGGTTTCCGATCTGGCCTTTCGACGGTGACACAGCTAATCGAAACTGTACATGACCTTTGTACAGCTACAGATGAATGCCAACAGGTAGATGTTGTATGTATAGACTTTGCGAAGGCATTCGATAAAGTTGCACATCATAAACTACTTTCCAAATTGAGGAGCCTAGGAATTAGTGAAAATGTAGTATTGTGGATTCAGGCATATTTAAAAAACCGTTATCAAAGGGTCAGAATCGGGAAAAGTGAGTCGGGGAAGTGTGAAGTTGTGTCTGGAGTGCCGCAGGGGTCTGTTTTAGGCCCACTTTTGTTTTTATTGTATATTAATGATATTCCGTCTAATATTAACCCACCTGTAAAAATTAAACTATTCGCCGATGATTGTCTAATTTACACGCGTGTAGCCTGCACGGAAGATCAGATCAAACTAAATAAATGCCTACAATCATTAAACTCGTGGTGCCAAAGATGGGGCATGGTAATTAACTACAATAAATCTACATACACTCACGTAACTAAAAAACAGAACGTTATCAGATTTGAATATAATATTGGAGAAAATACCTTGGTCGAGGTGCAGAGTTTCCGGTACTTAGGGGTGACAGTGACGCATAATATAGACTGGCGTATTCATATTGAGAATATCTATTCAAAAGCGTACCAGAAGCTTTGCTTTCTTAGGAGAAAACTTCCAAACGCAACTAGAGAAATTAAGTTAGTCGCCTACAAAACGTTTATACGACCAGTTCTGGAATATGCGAATGCTGTGTGGAGCCCTCACCAAAAATGCTTAAAAAAGAAGGTAGAAAGAGTACAGCGGATTTCAGCACGTTTTATATGTTCAAAGTATCGCCGTACTGACTCGGTTACAAAGATGATGCAGCAGTGTGAACTGGAAACGCTGGAAATTAGAAGAATAAAACATAGACTCAAACTTTTTTTCCAGATAATGCAAGGGACATTAAAAATAAATAAAGAACATTATGTGAAAGCGCCTCTAAAACGTGGTTCCCGGAAAAACCACAGCAAGGTACTACAGCCTATTAACACACGTACGGATGTGTACCGGTATTCTTTCTTCCCTGATGTAATTGAAATGTGGAACAGATTGCCAAGTGATGTTGTAGAGAGTATGAACGTGCAACAATTTGAGCTAGGTGTTGATATATTTTTGAGAAATGGTGCACAAATTTTCAACTCTGACTCATGATTGCTCATTTATGTATTTGTTTTTGTTCCCTCCCTGTAACGACCCTCATTTGAGGGTTAACAGTATGACCAAATAAATAAATAAATAAATAAATAAATGAGCCTACCATCAGTGTTTTCCAAGGGATTTACTAAGGTAATCGCAAATCGCATTAGATCGACGTTAGACTACAACCAACCAACGTACCAGAGTGGATTTCGGAAGGGCTACTCGAACCCGCCGCGGTGGCTTCGTGGTCACGGCACTCGAATGCTGAGCCCGAGGACGCGGGTTCGATCCCGGCCGCGTCCGCCGCGTTTCGATTGAGGCAAAACGCAGGGTGACTGTTTTGTGTCATGTCGGTGCACGTTAAAGAACCCCACATGGTCGAAATTAATCCGGAGCCCTTCATTGCTGCGTCATTGATAGCCCAGGTTGCCTAGAGACGTTAAACCCCACATACCATACCATACCATACCATACCATACCATACCATACCATACCATACCATACCATACCATAATATGCCATGCCATACTGAGGCCTATTCGAAAAAGACCACGTATACGCATTATTTACCAGGTCATCGAACAATGCGCAGAATGCAACGAACCACTTGTATTAGCTGCCATAGATTACGAGAAAGCATTTGACTCAGTCTAAACCTCATCGGTCATGCGGGAATTGCATAACCAGGGTGTAGAAGAGCTGTACGTGAAGGTACTAGAAACTGTGTACAGCGGTTGCACAGTGACAATTGTCCTTCACGGGAAAAGGGATAAAACCCCAGTCATGAAGGGTGTCAGGAAGTGAGACGCGATCTCTCCAATACTATTTATCGCATGTTTAGAGCAGGGAGTATTTGGACAACTTGACTGGAAAGATTTGGGAATAAACCATAATGGAGATTACCTTAGTGATCTCCGATTTGCTGCTGACTTTGCCTTGCTAATGAACTCAGAGGACGAACTGCAAAGCATGATCGAGATGATAAGAATGGGGTGGAGTCCGTTTGGCAGGTACTCTGAAATCATGCGTGGATGGCAGTTTACGAGTACCTTTCAAAGGGAATTAAAGTATACAGGAGCTTTACTTACCGGTACCGACCTATGGGTAGAAACGTGAAGGGCAACGGAAAGGGTTGAAATTAGTTTAAACTGAGAACACTGTTCGAAGAACACAGCAGGGTTAGTTACTACCACAATTGGATAGTCACTACCACAATTTATCAGCCCTCCTAGGATGTGTTCGCCTTCTCCTCTGCTGCCTTTGATGCCTACGTAAACTCTTTATGAACACTGCATGTTGTTTGCTTATTGTGCAGCATTTCCTGTAGCCAAGCTTGCTATTTCTTGTCTGTGCGTATGCGGGCCGCTTTGTCCTTTTTGTACCTGCCATTCAACGTAGGGCTGCAAGAGTTGTCACCTACCTAATAGGTCCGAAGCCTCTGCTCCCGCACCAAATTCCATGATGTCCCCAATCCTTACCCCCAATCCGACATCCGAATTCCCTTCCCATACAACCAATCCCCTACAACTACGCCCCAGGGCAGATTAAAGGATTCTGCCCGGGCCCGCTCCCTCGTCTGTGGAGGCGCTAAGTAGATTTCGCCATAATATTTCATTTTTGATACATTGTGCGCGCAAAAACTAATTTGTCCGCTACACGACATATTCCTTTTTTAAATGATTTTAACTTACTGCAAGCCGCGCAGAGGCAGTATTTTTCTTATTTGCTTTTAAATATGCCTTAATGTTATTTCCTACACTAGTCCTCTCTTTCTGCTTATTTCCGCTGTTTAAAAATTTACGGCACACTTGTAAGGCATGTTAAATGAGCGGTTTCAACCGCTATTCAGATCAATGGCAGTTCAGATTTCCAATGATGCTGAAGTGAACGGCAGCCGGCTGCAGCTACACGGCACCTTCGACGAAACTCAATTAACCCTCTGCATCAGGTAATGATGCCAAATTTGATTTGTCTATATTTAAATAAAAAATTTGCTTGTATTTTGATATGTCAAATTTCATACATTTCTTCTACACTTCAATTCACTGATTTGCAATTTGTGCGCCAGTTTTGTGTTTACGCACGCCGAAGCTGAACATCACATAAAACCAAAACAATTCATTAGGAGCTCGTTTGGTTGATGTTTCGCCGCAGTTTTTACTCTCAGCGCTTCGCAAGTTTAAACTCCTTCGATAGGTGAAAATTGTGCACTTGGAATTATACTGATCAGGGCAGCAACCTTTCGCGCCATTTGAGTACATATGGCAGTGAGAAATCCTGCCGACTCGACCGAAGTGACAGGTTCGTCTCGCCAGTTGCCCCGTTCAACTGAGGCTTCCGACCTCAGTCTATAACTCAGTTGCCATTGGGGTCTAGCCGGCGTTTGTCGCTGTAGTGTAACACCGATTAATCCTATCCGGTTCAACTGACAGTGAAGACATACGTGTAAAAGGGTGTATTACCTCGATGGATGGATTGTAGAAGCGTCCTGTTCTCTGCTTTTCACTAACCTCAGTCGAACGTCGTCCGGAAATTCTAAGTTCACTAAAAAACCAAGACCGAAACCGACGACGCTGTAATTTTCTTTAGAAACAAATTCATTAGCAGGAAAAAGATTACGGAGCGCTCCGAGCTGGACACGAACCGACCGCAGCGCGGAGCTAGTATCCTGACTACTCAGCCAGCATAACAACAGTGCGCGCATTGTTGCTATGGCGATTTTCACGAAATGGACGCCATGCTACTGCGGCGCCGCGAACTAGTCGGCGGGGACACATGTGCGAAAAGTGCGTGCGATTCGCTGCGGCGCGTCGTTGCGACCGTCGTCGCAACGACCGAACGCAGCTCGTCGCATGCGTCCAACCTGCTGGATGCCAACGACGAGCCGCATGCGACAAACGCAACGACGGGAAGCAGGAGCCAATGCGAGCGCAGAGAGCGGCAGCGTCATGATGACGTAGAGCGCGATGCTCAGGGCGCTCGGGGCCGAGCCATCCCGTCTGCCGGTGTCATAAAAACGAGCTAAAGCGTGTTCTTGACTTAAATAGTAAACCCTAGGATGAGAAATGTGAAAGAATATGTCATTTTTGAGGATCGCTGACCAATACTGAGCTGCTGCTAAAGGTAACGACTGCGATACAAGCAAACTTCTTTCCACAACCGCTTCGCAGCTGCCGCTGGCCGGCTCGCCTGGCGCCCGCTCGCTTCGCTGCCGAAGGCGTCGCGGAAATTGACCATATTATTACTTTATTGTGAGATCATGCTGTTGACAGTAGAGCGATGTGTGGAGTAGGCCTTTTATTATAGCTCAGGCGACTTCCGAAGCGCCGGCCGCTGCGGCTTCGATACGAAAGAGGCTATAGGCCTAGCGACGACCACGGCAGCCAGGCAGTAGCAGAGCTCGTCGCCCAGAGCGCCCGCGAGCGATGCCGTTGCCGAAAGCTCGCAACATAAGCAGGCATGCTTTGTCGCTGCTCGAGCAGACTTTCTGATAACAAGGCAATCTTGTATTTTCTTGGGATATTTGTACACGATCACAAGCAGCGCTGAGGCACCGCTGCACGGCGGCGAAGTGTGACAGCGGTTGTGGGCGGAGCTTGGGTAGAGCGGCGCAGCGATGCTCACCGCTCCGTGTGTCCCTGCTTGCAGTGGGACGGCAGATCGCACGCGACGATCTTTGCGGCGCGTAGGCGAAGTTGTCGCACATGTGTTCCCTGCTTTGCGCGGACGCACATCATACGCTTCTTTGTGAGTGCTTCGCCGGCGCATTCAAACGTTTTTGTCATTGTTTTCTTACAAATTTTGGTTATTTTCCCGACATATACGCCACACCTTGCAGCCACTCCGCAATCCCGTCTACGGAGAACTCGTCCTACAAATTCGCGCTGCGTGCCGCTTATGCTGTATATCAAGCACTTTCGGGTGTTTTCCCGGAGCGTCGTGGCAAAAAGAAAGCTCGGCAGCACTGCTGCGCGCCTTTCATTATGTCAACGAGATGGAAAAGCCAGAAGGTATCATTCAATTGCTTAACCACTGATAACAGCCCGAAAAGAAGGCAGTTTTTGATGCAGAAACTGCGGTTTGGAAATCCAGTCTCAGCATCCATGGTCGTGTGTTTCGGCTTTGACGACTTCTTTAATGCTTGGACTTGGTGCCATTAGAACTTTGCTTGCTTTTAATTGAACGAATACGGTGTTAATCGTGGCTGGTCGTTGTAATTGCTGCCACAATGCAATTGTAACCCAAGCTGCAATTAAAGCTCCGGAATTATATTTTTTCACTCTGCGTTTTATAATTTCGCATTTGTGTCTGTTCGTTCTAAACACTTGTGTTTCACAATCCGTGGAATGAAGCCTCAAAGAGAAATGACCACAGCGGCGAGATGCCAGCGCATTTGCGAAAGTATGAACCAGCGGGCAAGAAAAAAAAAAGTAAACAGGGGAGGCAGGTCTAATTAAGGCGCCTCCAAGGGGTAGGCTTACCCGCTAGACCCTATCGGTAAATTGCGCTGCATCCGTTTCACGCCTGGGAATCGGATTACCGGCAAGTGAAAGCAGGAACAGGAGCCCGCGTCTACTACCCGCGTCGTCGCGCCCAACGGTCGCGCCTCCGAGGGTGCGCACCGACTCGATGGTATCGAGTTCACGACGGAACGTATAGACTTCATCAGGTGTGTACCGGAGTCCCGGAACGCTCGGCCGTTCCTCTGCAGAGCAAATGAAACGAACTTTTACAGCAGGTACTGCTTTTCACGGTCGGTGCTTGCGCTGAAGCGAAGCTGCATAAAAATAAAAGCAAGGAACGAGAACACTGTCAACACAGCACTTGCGCGCAATCAATTGTTCCGCAGCACACCACTCCGGCGCTGTAAACAAGTCTGTTCATTAAAACGTACTGAGTACAAGGATGTTGCTTGGTCGACTTAAGTGATGGCCATGCGTAAATGCTACTGGGATTAAGCTGGCTGAATTGAAATTCAAGCAGACGACGGACGAAAGCGAAACAGTCGCGAACCGTTTTAGCTTTCAGCGTTATGCTATGATTTCGCAAAGCCTTGCTTGCCTGTAACAGTGCAGCAGTAAACCCTAGATTTGGTTCCATTTTTCTGACCTTCCCGCCGTATAGCAACTCAGCGCTGGCGGTGCTGACGTCGCTAAAAACGTCGTAGAGGAAGACGACGATCATGTGCGGTTCCGCTTGCACGGCGGATGTTTGCAGATACAGGTCGATGGTCTCCAGTTTGAGATCGGTTCGGTGCTTTACGCCGACTAATACAAAGAGACTAGGCCCTCACCTTCAATGAGAAAGCGTGAATTATTCGTGCAATTAAGGAAACTTAATGATAAGCCTAAGCTGGTCACACAAGGAGTCCCCTTTACGGTTGCTATCTATTCTCGACTGCGGCGTTGCCTGTAGTTTGTGAAAATCGCCATAGCATAAACCGCGTCACTCGCTAGAGATTACTCGGCCGTATTGACAACAGGTAGCACTATTTTGAGGGCCCTAACAGCGACGTCATAAAGGCGTCGGTCGCGATGTTTATTGGTTTGGCGCAAAGGGAAAGCCATATATTTCTCAGAGTACGCAGTTGGTAAGGGGTGAATAATTCTATAGCGCTCCAAGAGAGAACCGTCATCAGTCAACCGCATCCATCGACGCGTCCTCGGCTACAATAGTGCGGCTGCCGGTCGATGAAAAACCAGCAAGAGTTTTCAGGACGTGCTACGTGGTTGGGAGCAAAGAAACGCTCTGTCGATCGACAACGGCACGTTTGTGCGTCACAAAAAGACCGGGCGACTGCCGGCCTAAACACGCATGTGGCCTGGCCGATTCATGCAGTGCACAACCTATTCCCAACCACCATTGAACTTGTCAGGCCGGTACTACAAATCATTTCTCGCTGACAGGTACACATGACGATAAGATGGGCTAGATATTCTTTGTAGTTCTGAAAATGTATCCCGAAGCTTGAGAGTTATGGCGTTGGAATCCTCTTTTATTTTTAATATTAATAGTTATGACTTGCTGCTGTGACACGTTGGTTTTTTTTTTTTTTTGTTGCTGTTACGTCACCTGGCAAGGATCCGACTACAACTTTCGTCTACAGAAAAGAGCGTTCCTAGTTTGCCGTTGGATCGGGTCGATAATCTTGTCGCTGGCTACAATAGCGGCGATGAGGAAGCGCTCGTGTTGTCCAAGTCTCTTCTCTGTCCGTGTTTTTTTAGCGCTTGTACGTGTCTGCTATGAACCAACTAGCCCAAAGGTCTGGGCTCATGAGGAAACAGCCCTGTTGTGCTAGGCATTTCTACTACCGCGATTTGTTCGTTGACGACCAAATTTATGAATGCGACTGTTTCCTTTTTATCTGAGTTTTCACAAAAATCAAGATAAGTGGCCTATTTTTTTACCTTCCTAGAGGCAAATTTTGAAGCCAGGGATATCAAGACAGAGGATAAGAAATGTGCGCCACTGGAGTCTGCGCTCGCGAAGAAGTCAATTAGCGTTCTTTCTAGAAAGTGCGCTCCATTAAAAGTGATTCAGATTAATTATCAGGAAGGAGTTTGGTTCTTTAATAACCACATTGTGCCGCAGTGAGGCAGCGCTCCAATTATTTCCTAGATATCAGGGCGCAAAAGTCTGCGTATGCGCAGGTATGAATTCTCAAGCTTGCGGATGAGCATAACATCGGCTTCGCATGTCGCATCGCTTGTGGCATCTTGAACTACGCTATTCAACATATGCTGCTCACGAACTGCGCTGACACTCGCCTAAGCTGAGACTGCTGCCGCGAACGCAGAGGCAGCCGCAAGGGAAGTGAGCGCCATGACACAGCCTCTTGGCGAGGCAGCGCTGTAAGCTTTAGTTGTACAACCGCGCCGCAATCATTACCGCACTTGAGCTCAGATGATTTGGTGACTGCGCGCTCTGCACAAACCTTGCTCAAATGAATGCCCGAATAAGAGAGAGAGCAAAACTGGAAGGGACACTTAAGCTCCTCCTTAAGGGTACGACGCGATAGCGTTGCTGGGCCCATATATGCGGAATTCGCCATTCTCGACTTCACATTCGTAGATCCCTGGGAGTCCTCATGCCACTCCTGGCGCAGTGGTGCAGAGGGTAAGCGATGCACGTGCGATGCAAGTGATGCCACCAATGAGGCTTGTGCTACCCACGTTGCTCTTCCCGAGCAACCTCTCGCGATCAATCATTAATCTAACTGCCGCCTGCCAGGATGTTCAGTATGATCACAATCCGGTGGGCAGGTTGCGATGAGCCACAAGGTCACGCGACCTAAGCGTCCTACCTAGGTTGCTTCTCCGGGAATTTTTCACTAACAGCACCGACGACGACGACAACACCGGATTCTATGCAGAATGGGAGCCTTAACGCTATATATTGTTAATACTCTCGTACGTGCAAGATGGGTAGATTCCCTCTGAAAGGCCGCTCGCAATCGTTGTTTCGGACCGGTCGTAGGTATGACCCTCACCAGAAAACAGGAAGGCTCTTCACAATCTCCCAAAAATAGCCCATAGGGACATTTGGAATCACCCCAGGGGAAGCTCATTTTGCCCGAATACATCCGAAAACGTTCCCGCAACAAGTAGTGTCGAAAGCGTTGTGCGCCCTAGGAAAGGCCCCCAAAGATAATTCGTAATTTTTCGGATGTGGTCTGACACACTTTGTTCTTTTCTGTTGTACAGCATTAGGAGGGCTGTAAAGACGAGAACTGTCCGGCGTCGGCGTCTGTGTGAAGCCTTTACCAGCAAGGTGGTGTTTAGGGAGATTTGACTCTCTCTACCTGCCACCTGTCAACCGTTTTCCTAATCTCTTGCCCTTCTCCTCTGCCCCCTCTCCACCTCTAGGTGAGAAGAGGGAGACGCAGCGTGCGAAGAATGACTCAGCAAAAGTGAAAATGACCAAGAACAAAATGACTCGGACAACAGCAGGCCTACGTGCAAAATATACAGATGTGCAAAATTGAAGCTTGCGGGAGCTGTCCTAGAAGCCTTACGGTTAGCTGTGCTTGAAACAGCCACCTGCCAGTGCAGTGGTGCATCATTTAGCCGCTGCGCCACTGCACTGGTAGAGGTACGAGGACTCCAGGCAATTTATGAATGCGAAACATTTTGCCTATTTGCACTGTCGAATTCAAAGGGAATCGGAATCGGAAAGGGGAGAACTGAAATAGGATCAGAACTGGAATTGACTGCTGAGGGAAAGAAGCATACTACTGCATTTCCTCTGCATGAATTACATTGAATTACTCTGCATGAATTACATTCTAAGGACTACGACACTATTTTGTAAACAAGAGCAAACGCTTGCAAAGAGAAACTTGGGAGGCCAAAACAAAAGAGACGGGATCGGCGTACGCTGCAAATAAGCGGCTTCAGGTCATCGATATTATACAAGTTGAACCCCGCCTCCCGTAGAGACTCGCACGAGTCTCGGTGCAAGCTTCATCGAGGTGTATCAAAACAGAATAAGAAAACTTATTTCAGTTCTCCTCTGCGACAGTGAAAGTACTTATTAGATCTGATCTTACCGCTCTAGCTCATTAATCAGCCAAAGCTAATTAATGAGCTTTTAATGCTAATCTGCTAATGCTAATGAGATATCAATGGTAATTTATTGCTCATTAATGCTAATCAGCTTTAGCTGATTAACAATTAGTAGCCGAGAGGCCTGGAGGGGCAGTCCCCTTCTGACGTTTCACAGGCGACTGCCCGGCTGAGCATTTAACCATTAAACAGGCCCGTTTTTGCGTCTGTACGCTCATGTGCATACTCGGCCTTTTTCCGCTTGGAGTGTTCGTCTTGATCACTTTCCCGGAGCAGTTCACGGACTCCAGGGCCCGCTTGCACCAAGCGAATAGTATAGTTCCCAGTGTTGTCTTATTCGCGGGATAAACCCTCTCTTGGTTATGAGGAAAGCAACAGGTTTTGAGGAAAGCGACGACTCAAAAACTATTGTGAGACATTCCAGCGGCTAAAAAGACACGGACGAAGGGAGACGAGACCTTCTCGTCTACCTTCGACCGTGTCTTTTTAGCCGCTGGAATGCCTCACAATAGTACTAGCAATCAACTAGCCCAGCTTTCTACGCTTAATGACTCAAAAACAGGTTTTTGCGCCGGGGCGGCAGGATTCGCTAGCATTTTCGCTTGCATGTGAAACAGGGTTTACGCGCAACGCATTACATGGCTGCCGTTGTACCCCCTAAATTTCTTCTAGTAGATAGCTTGTACAAAGCTAATACACCTTTCGCTGTAAAAATGTGCCTTAGGCAACATACCTTCACGGCGTTGCTAACGGAAACCCAGGGATGAAAGAGAAAACTGTGACCGGGAATTCCATACACGCTCCAGCGCATAGCTATGAGACTGCGACACTTGATGGGAGTACCGTTCCTGCCACCCCTTGCTTGTCATCTGTTTTGGTCTCGGCCTTAGTGAAAGAGACTTACTTGGCGGGTTGCCACTACTACCGCCTCCTTCTCTCGCTATCCGCCGCATAGGCTCCAGACGACTTCGTGGGCAGCTTTTCTGACCATTTCAAACGTGTGCTCGAGTGCACCCGGGCGTTAGCTGTGAAATCAGCCCTGTGAGAAGGCGCACAGCCCAAGATCCGCAAAGCATGACCATCTTCATGCGAAAGGGGAAGCCAATTGAGAATGCAAATGGAGGCACGCTGTCGTCGACAGCGCACTCTCAGCGGTCAGTGCCACTGTTCCAGTCATGAAGCGATACGAATCCATTCGCAGCTGTGTTGAGGTTTTAGGCTTATTTGCTTCTTATAGCTTAAATTATCCGCGGCATCTAGATTTGCAAAACTTGTTTACATGCGATTTTTGCCTATCCTGACCTCACTATCAAGTCGCCGACGCGCTTCAGTCGCCGACCTTCCACATGGCACTGCGTAAAACGCTTTGCAGTTTCCAGTGCGGTTTCTGCAGTTTGGCGCACTGACGACTGCGCTACCACTGGAAAACATCAAACCTGACGTCACAGGTGTGCGCGGAAAATGTATGAAATGTAGCCGACAGCGCGGGCTCACATGATGCGTCGAGCTGACAAGGGTTCACTCGGCACTGCGCCTGTGAAGTCAGCTTCTCCGCAGAGTGTTGAATACTTGACGTCACGAAAATCATGTGATCGCCTCTCGGCGAATGGCGTTCGGAGCGGCGAGTGAAAACAGACGCGCAACTCTGCTCCCTGCGGGAGCATATACAGGAACACTAGGGTACGCCACAAATGTCCGAAATATTTATGCTACAAAGAGTTTGGCTGTTTATGCGTACAATTTTGTTTTCAATCCAGGGAACATAAAAAATACATCTGATCAGGGTGTGGTAAGATTGCAGATGGGAATGAACGACAGAACGTGTAATGCTCTTTCCCTCCTTTGCCCATGCCTGTCATCAATGTTACATCCGTAGTGAGTCGGTAGCACTTCGCTGCTGCAACTTGCTTTTAACTACCAGCACACCAAAATCCATTTTCGCCTCCCATGCTATCTTCATAGAACGTCTTACGTTTATTGTCAGTCAGTACAATAGAATACGAAGATGAGGTTTCACTAATTTTTTTGATAATCTCCAGCCACTCGGCACCAAGCGCGTTTTGCCCAGTTGCCATTGATTCAATGCTGGCGGTTTCATTCATACCCAAGAATTCTGGACAAAATCATTTTTTAGCTGGAAACAGTTTATGAACGCAGTTTGTTCATATAATGTAATTGAGTATGATAATTTAATATATCTGCCGACCACCCCAAGGCAGTCTTGAATTTTTTGTTTTTGTTTTTTTTGCGTTCTTGCTATCTTTAAAAGCTTTCCGCATTGGTTTTTATGGCAGTGTTAACTGCTCGGTGCGGTCGATGGAAACACCTTAAAGGAAATATTTTGTTACACATCAGAATAATGGACCATGACCTTCAATATTTCCATGAGAGGATCTTACAATTTTTGAATATTCAAAATTTTTGGCCGGAGAATGTTGGGCATGTATTCCCCCAAAGCACTTCACAACGATTTCTTTGCCAGGCCTAGGTCGTGAGAACAGAGAGCTCGGGTGGAGCGAAGTTTGAACAATGTTGAGAGGCCATATCATCTCATTATAGTACCAGCATATCTGATAATAGTCATTTTTACAGGTTGTATCAAAGCTATTTATCTCAGCGACGAGGAAGAAGTAGCTGGCGTCGCTAAGTGATCCCATTAATTTAAAATAGCTCTACGTAATTTCAACGCCAACAATTTTACTCACTCGAGTAATAGATGACAATGTCTCGACGAATAAGTCACAGGTTTAAAGTATCGGCAACATATTAAAGGTTGCGTTTTGCATGGATGACCTCGGAAGCCTGGGCTCGCTGTACAGTCGGGGACAAAAGTCTCCGGACCACGCGTTCCTCTGACAAAGCCGATAGCTCTGCTATTTTTCGGCGGCTGGAGACCACACTTGTGGAGGTAAAAGTTAAATTTTTGTTCTTTCATCTCCATAAGTCCAGTCTCCAGCCGCTGTCTGAGAGTAGAGCTATAAGCTTCGTTTGAGGAACACGTGATCCGGGGACTTTTGTCCCCGACTGTACGTTCAGTGATGCCTTAGCAGCTTTAGGAAGCGAGGGATAATAGGGAAAGGTTGGAGTGCGCTGTCGAAAGGCGTCTAGGATGAGCACGGAGCTTTCGAAAGTCGGTAAAGCCGAACAAGTATCGCCAGTGCTGATGAGAGCGCACTTAATTCTTCCGAGGATCCATGCGTGTTCTCAGGATATGTAGACTATTTTGCAGACCGTAGTATCCGGGCTGCTCTGGTCTTGCAGTGGGGAGCCATCTACTTCTTAATCCTCCTTTGTGTTTGGCCAGGTGTGAGCTGACGGATCTGCTCGTAGTTGGGCTTTTCTGATTACTCGATGATCATTATCATGGTCTTCGTCGTCAGCTAGGCTACGTTCAGTCCACGACAAAGTCCTCTCCGGGTGATCGCCACTTACCTACTTAGCCCTGCCGCACGAAGAAATGCGACGTTTTTTTTCCCCCACAAAACCCAAAGAAGGCATCAGGTGCGCAGGAAGTTCGCTAGAAATGCAACGCCCACTGATGACGCATTGCAGTCCTTGTGACACCCTATTCAAACTGCCTGCGTTTTTGTGCCACTGCATATATACCTCCTTATGCTTCGTCGCTTGGTGCAACAAAAGGAATATACAGCATGTCCATCGTCAAATAGAGAGCAGCCATTTTTAAGAGCGAGGAAGTAAAATAAATTGCATCCCGCAGTACAATAAAGCAGGCAGTCTGAACTGTGGCCGCAGTAGCCATTGCAACATGTCACCATCGGACGTTGCGTTTGCGCTGAACTTCCTGCGGGCCATATGGCCAGAGTTCTACTTCTGTAGAGAAAAAAGCACCAGATTATGATCGAGCTGCAAAGCTTTATTTAGCCAACTACTTGCTGTTCGTTTCAAACACTGATGTGGAATCTACTGCCCGTGGCTACGAACTCGCCACTGGCACTAATTACCACCAGAATGCGCTAATTAAAAAAAAAATAATTCGCAAACTGTTGTAATATAGCTGAGTAGACAGCATAATTTTTAAAACGACTGATCCCTCCGTGACTGACACTTTGTTCCTGAGATTTTAAGTCTCTTGCGATCGCCCTATTTTTAGGATCGTTTGAAATGGAAATACCCGGCGTGAAGGCTAAACGTAGGAGCTTGGTAAATACTGTGCATTGCACTTTGGCCTGACTAACGACGGCCGCGATGGCGTAGTAGAAACGCATCCGCCTCGCGCCCAGGAGGCCTGTGGTTCGAGCCCTGGTGGCGCTTCATTATTTTACTGGTATAAAAAGAAACGGTGCTCATGAAATCGAACGACCATGCTTCGAGAGCTGCATGATCTCGGCGTAGCGAACCGAGGACTAGTGAGGCTATGCTATGCCAGATTCATCTGCATTGGAAAGGCCCAATGGGGGAATAACGACAGCGCGGCCATGTGTAGAACTGGAGTTTCCAGCCCTGGTGTAGTGCTTGGCCACATCCTCCCACATGAATCTATCAATTAATTTGAGCTGCTTTCAACAGGGTTTCTAGAATTTGAAGATGGGAAAAATAACGTAATCGTGAATAACTTCTTTTGTGAATGCGAGAACAGGAAAAGGACATAAAAGTGTCCAAATTGAAAGAAGAAAACAAATGGATGTCATATACTGCTTCCGCCCTGGCATCGGAGAGGCTGCGGAGGGGCTGGGCAAATTGAGGTTTAGCGACAGTAGATGAGCGAGTCAGTTCTGCAATTACCTAATAATAAAAATGAAAGGGCAAAGTAGTCAATAAGAAGAACATCATCGAGTTAGCCATAAAACTAAAAATTGAGTCCACAATATCGGTCAAGAAGAGATATTCTGCTTCAACTGAATTAAAAAGTCGTAGGGCGGTAGACTTGAGACCGCATGCGTTCATTCTTCAATTGGAGGGCACATTTACGCTGCTTTAAGGGTATGACGCGATAGCTTTAGTGGGTTAATGCCCATATATGCAGAATTGGTCAATCTCTGCTTAATATTCATAGATCGCGACGAGTTCGCATACCACTACTAGCGCAGCAGCACAGTGGTTAAGCGATGCGCCACTGCACTGGCAGGCGGCTGTTTCTATCACAGCCACCGGCAGGGATTGTGCTACGCATGTTGATCTTCCCGAGAACCAATAATTCGGACGCGCCGCGCTCCACCGATTTTACCACAGCTTACCTGAGTAATCCGGCTAAGTTCGGGTTAGTTTGGAGCACAAGACAAGAAAGGAACAGGATAAGATAAGATTCTTGCTCGGGATTGGTGCGCCTGGAGTAGTGCTATCGCATTAATAATCTTATCATGGGAAGCGATAAAATACTAGTGTGTGCTATAGAGTTAGGAAATAGGGCCGCTATACCGGAGAACGGCGAGTCTGCCGGGCTACAAAGCATCTCATTAAGAAATGACACATGATGACAGTCTGAAACCCGTAGAGAAGATAAAACTAGGTCAACTGGCAAAGCAATCACTAAGCATAGAGGAAGCGACATAAAGAAGTATATAGGGAGTATTGTGCAAGCTCTGAGGTACGTACGGGGCCCAAAAGCAAAGAATAGAAAATTGGGCAGGAGCAGAAATCAGAGCAACGCAAGAAGACACAAGTATGAATGTCTGCCGTTACAATTACATAGTCGAAGTAATCGAGATGTTCTAGGCGGATTTGTATAGTAGCTGATATAGTTATGAATTTAATGATAGAAGCAGAATGGCCGAAGAAATGAAGATCCACCGGTTATTGGAGGGGGAGGTAAAGGGAGTCATATAATCAATGCGAAGCCGAAAAGCGACGAGTGAAGATCATATGTAACTTCAGATATGTTAAAAGGCGATAAAAACTTGCTACCCTTTATGCGCCAGGGGCTTGAGTGTACGGGAAGCATGGAAGAATGCCAACGTTATAGTAGTTCATGAGGAAGAGAATGTTAAAGAGGAGGAAACTTATGAACCTAGCTACCTTACTGCACATTCCTTACAGAGTGCTCACTCCAATATTAGCTAAAAGAATTAGGGCAACAGCGGACTGAAGTCATCCAAGGGAAGAAGGCAGTTTTTGAAAGGAATTGCACCGCAAAAGACTACATATCCACCATCTATCGCGCTACAGAGAACTGTGCAGATTATAACTGGCCTCCGCATACACCCGTGATATATAGTATCAACAGAAGACTTGATTCAGTAAAAACATCAGTAGCCGCGGAGTCATTGCGTAGCCATTGTATGGAAGAGGTATATGCAAATGTACCACTAAATATCTGTAAACTCTGAACAGCGACCAGTGTGCTCCATAGGAAGGGTGAATCACGAACAGAGCTAGACACGATCTCTCCGTCCGTATTCAGCGTATGCTTACATGTATTCAGAGAAACGAACAGACAAGAGGTGAGCATACTACAGAACATCTTTGTAACTTATGATATCTTTATGAGATTCCCTTCTAAGTAATTCGGGGGAGAGCCTGCGGCGCTTGACTGCGAACCTAAGGACTGAAAGCTGAAACGCGGGAATGGGAAATGTGATTAAGAACAGTAAAATGATCTTCAAGAGTCTAGGAAGAATCCCAAGTGTTAACGACAAGCAGGAAGGTGTTGGAAGCTGTAAGGGTGTCAGGGTGTCAGGGAAAGTCGGGACCACGGAGCCGGACCGTAAGGAGGAAGTAGCTAGGAGAACGGGAATGGGTTAAAGCGCATTTGGGAGATACTCAGAAGCTAGAAACAGCGGCTTACCAATATCTATCAATATCAAAGTATACAGTAGTGATATTTGCTAACCCTCACCTGTTGCGGAGAAACAGAGAAGGTAACGAAACGATGAGTTTAATTTGGTGAAAACGCAGCGAGCTATGGAATGGAAAACGATAGATGTAACGCGAAGAGATAGGAAGAGAAAAGGGTGTGGTAGTGAACGAACGCGAGTTGAAGATATCCAGCTGAAATTGGGAAGAAATCGGTATAGGCAGGGAATGCAGTTCGAGGAAAAGATAACCGGTGGTCCCCCAGGGTACGTCTTAAAAAAAACGCATGAAATGGTACACAGGACAATAGAAATAGACACGGCAACGTGTATCGTTTCATTCACTTTTTTAAGGGACGATGATAATTAATGTTCAGGGTGCAAAGGCGCACATATGGCCAGAGACGAACATGACACATAGTATTTTAGCGCTTTGGCACTTTTACTTGCCATTCCGAACGTTTATCTCTTGTGAGTTTGTTGGTTTGTTTGAAGCCCGCTTTGTGCTAGGCTGCCCACCTGCTCACCCCGCCAGGTGGCAGTTTAATTAATGACTGATCGTGAAAGGTTGCTTGGGAAGTCTAGCCTGGGTCTCACATGCCCGACCGGTGGCAGCACCTGCCATCGCAGGGCAGTGGCGCATCCCTTAACCGCTGCACCACTGTGCCAGGAGTGGTATGAGGACTTCTGGGGATCTATGCATGTAAAATAGAAAGTGACCAATTCTGTATAACTGGCCATTGCGCCCATTGCAGCTATTGGAACACCGGAACCGAAGTGAAAACCGAAGTGCTCGCGCACCTAATTCGCATTTGACCTGACTATAGAAATGAGACCGTAATTTTTCTCCTTTTCAGACAAGGTGGGGACAACGATCCGTATCGCAAGAATTTGTATCTTGTACCTTGTACCGTATCTTGTACCTTGTACCCTAGTAAATCTTGTGCCCGTTGTATCACCAGTGGGTACGCGGTGGCGCTGGAGTTCGAGCCATAGGCTGGTGCGAGGCTGCTGCTCAAATCACCTGGCCACCGCTGCTGCGCATGTTTTTTTTTTTTTCAAGAAGTCATCAACCAACTCGCCCACCAGTCGATTCTTGTGAACTCCCTTACGGTAACGGACTGGATTCGAAGGGAAGACAGCTAGAGGAGAGGGCGGCTTAGAGTCGAGTGGGTGGATAGGATTAGTCCAGGGATGCGGCAGCTGGCTCAGGACAGAGCCATTTGAAGGCTATTGGGAGAGTGCTTTGGCTTGCAGTGTATATAATTAGGCCGATGAAGCTGAATCTCTCTTTTGCTCAGCGAAGGCTTAGGTTGCTAGGGAACCGGCAATGAAACGCTTTTTACCTTGACCTCCTTTCGAAATATTGTGAGAATCGAAACGAAGTTAAGACAACGGTAAAGGGAAGTGCTTGATGCAAACGAACCATAACTCATGCGAAGACTGCTGTTAACGGATCAGTGGGTTTGTCGTCCTCGGTTACATTAATAATATTATATGTATTGTAGTTACGGTTGTTTTGCTTCCAGAGTATTATCCTAGAGGAATATTGGAGATACGTCTAGTACATTCGGAGGTTGTATTCTTTTTACTTTGGAGTTTGCTTAATATTGTCGAGATCTGAATGCGAGAAAAATATGGTGATATTTCTCTGTTGTTCTATTTTCAGACGGTGAGGCGCCCTACTCCCCGTGGCCGCTCTCCGTCATGCCGCCAGCCCAAGAAATAAAGAAAGGACGGGCACACTTAAATATGTCTTGTATTTGTGACCTCAGTTCTTAGTTGCTTGCTGAGAGGGACATGCATATGAGCTTCAGTACAAGTCATGTGTCCTTTTCAAGGGTTTTCTACAAGTTTCGCTATATGGAGGTACGGTCATGGAAAACAGATTGCGGGATGCAGGTTCATTGGAAAAAAATTCTTCCGGTGCTGTCGGGCAAAGCAAGTCAATGAAAAGAACTGGAGCATGAGGGCCCTTGCGTGCTCCATCTTCTGAAAACATACCGGCTGACTGATTATCAAGACCACGCAGAAATAAAGTTTTTTCCGCGTATCCCCATCCCCTATCCTTTTCTCCATGACTGCACATGTCAACCAACATAGCTACTTGCATGATTTTGTCCCGCGTAATGTGGCGATAGAGTGGTTAAGAAATGCGGAGAATATAACCGAACCCTATACATACCCTCCGTTGATTACGAAAACGCATTTGACTCAGTCAAAACCTCAGCAGTCACGCAGGCATTACGAATCAGGGTGTAGATGAGCCTTTGAAAAAATACTGGAATACATTTATAACAGCTGCACAGCGACCAAAGTCCTCCACAAAGTCGCCAATAAAATTCCAATACGGAAGAGTGTTAGGAGTGTTAGACATTGAGGCACGATCTCTCCAAATCTATTCACTGCCTGGCTGCAGGAGGTATCCAGGGCCTGGATTGGGAACAGTTGGGGATAAGGGTTAATGGAGAATACGTTAGTAAACTTAGATTCGCTGATCATATTGCCTTGCTAAGTCACTCAGAAGACGAACTGCAAATTATGATCAATGATTTACACAGGCAAAGCAGACCAGTTGGTCTAAAAATTCGAATGCAGAAAACTAAAGGAATGTTCAATCGTCTCGAAAGGGAACAGCAGTTTACGATTGATAGCAAGGCGCTAGAAGTCGTAAGGGAATAGGTCAACTTAAGGCAGGTACTGACTGCATATTGGGATCACGACAGTGATATATAACTAGAAGAATAAGAATGGGGTGGAACGCGTTTGGCAAGTTCTCTCAGATCACGAATGGCTGTTTACTTATGTCCCTTAAGAGAAAAGTATATAAGAGCTGCATCTTACCGGTACTTACCCATGCGGCAGAAACGTGGAGGCTAACCAAAAGGGTTCTGCTTAATTAAGGGCACCGCAGCGAGCTATAGAAAAGAAAATTATAGGTCTAACGTTAAGAGACAGGAAGAGGGCAGAGTGGTTCAGGGAACAAACGCGAGTTAATGACATCCTAGTCGAAATCAAGATGAGAAAAGGGGCTTAGACAGGGCAGGCAATGCGAAGGCAAGGTAACCGATTGTCGTTAACGGTAATTCATTGCATACCATGACAGTGCAAACGTAGCAGTGGGCGGCAGAAAGTTAGGTGGGCGGATGAGATTAAGAAGTTTGCGGGGATAAAGTGGCCGCAGCTGGCACATGATATGGTTAATTGAAGAGTTGTGGCAAAGTCATTTATCCTGCAGTGGACGTTGTCAGCATACCTCGGCACCATGAGAGGTAGCTCAACTGCACTCACACTCACGGGCACTCGCATTCACATCCACTCACTCACACTCGCAGTAATGTCCACTCCACACACAGCTACTCACTCACCCTCACACTCATGATCGCTCATACGCTCTCATGACCACGCACTCGCGACCACTCACTCACACTCATGACCACTCGTACTCATAAGCACTCACTCACACTCATGACCGCTCGCACTCACAATCACTCACTCGCACTTACAACCACAACCACTCAGTCGCACTCGCACTAACAATCGGCCAGAACCAGTCGCGCAGCGTCCGCGACTCGCAGGGATGTATGCAGCCGAAGAATAGATAATGAGGCACTCCAGAGCTGATGACTCGCAACGGGCGTTTATTTTTCAAACTATGAGATATGAAGTTTAGTAGAGAGCTGCTAGAGGCTTGTTGGTTTGACAAGAGAAATTAACAACGCGGACACATGAACGATGAAGACGACGTTCATGGTCCTGTGTCCGCGCTGTTCCTTTCCCTTATAAGGTACGGTTGGAAAGACGTTCCTCTCTGTTGCCGGCAAGAATTGGTAATGAATGATTCAGGACGAGTATGTCCTTGTCAAACCGGGAAAGACGTAGGTTGACTCCGCGGCCACCGCAGCCTCTGCAGCCGCCCGCAACTACCAAAACCCACTCGCGCACCCCTATCCACCGAGGGCTGGCAGCTCCGCACCGTGGAGTATCTCTGCAGAAGGCTGCTGAGCAGGCACAAAAAAAAATGCAGGAGGCTATATCATGAGCCTTACGGGAGGGGAGCCCGGAAAGAGCAATCTGGGTCTTACAAGCCCCACGGGTGTCTAAGTTGCATACGGCACTGCGGCGCTCAAGGGTGCAGCGCTCATGTGATCACGGATTCACAGCAAGCCTGCCGAAACTTCCTGCGAGGACGCGTCCACAGACACGCCGCTCGACTAATGGGTACCTAACCCCTCAATAAACCCCACCAGATTACGTGGACCCCTGGTCACGCGGGACTACGAGGTCTGTTAGAAAAGTATCCGACCTTTTGCCGAAGAAAAAAAACTGGCATACCTGAAGCTTTGGAAACCTAATCATCTTCAAAGTAGGCTCTTTGGGACTCCACATAGTTCTTCCAGTGGTGCTGCCATTGTTGGAAGTATTCCGAAAAGGCCCTTTTCGGAATGGAGTTTAGCTCAGCTGTCGTTGCAGCCATAATTCTCTTGTCTGAAATCGCGCTCCTTCCAATGGCCTCTTGATTTTGGGAAACAGCCAGAAGTCACAGGAGGCCATATCAGGAGAGTAAGTAGTCTGTTGAACTACAGCAGTCTGGTTTTTCGCGAAAAAAGTGTGCATTTAGTGCGAGGAATGTGCAGGAGCATTGTCGTGATGGATGCGCCAATTTCCTGTTGACCACAACTTCGGCCTCTTGCGCCGCACAGCACCACGCAGGCGACGGAGGACATCCCTGTAGTATTCTTTTAGTCAATGTTTACTTTGTGGGGTGCGTACGCGTGGTGTGCCACACAGAGGGAGTCAAAGAAAGCAGTCAGCATCACTCTGACATTGCTGCGCACTTGGCGGGCCTTCTTTGGTTTTGGTGACGTGGAATGCTGCCATTGTGACGACTGGGATTTCGTTTCCGGGTCGTACCTGTACACCCAAGACTCGTCACCAGCGGTTATGGTGTTGATGAAGTCGGGGTCACTGTTTGTGGAATCCAGCATATCCTGTGAGACTTCAACACAAAGCTGCTTTTGTTCCACCGTGAGCCGCTTCGGCGCGAATTTCGCCGCATCTTTCTCCATGGCCAAATTTTCGGTGATAATGGAATGTTCAGAAAAATTGGTGATGTCCACCTCTTCCACAATTTCTCGGATAGTCACACGATGGTCCCGCGTCACCATAGCGTTCACTTCGGCAATGACCTGGTCATTTCGGCATGTTGATGGCCGACCGGAGCGTGGCTCTATGTGCACCGATGTGCGGCCGTCTTTAAACCAATTGTACCACTGCTTAATCTGTGTCCTGCTCATAGCATTGTCACCGAAAGCCGTCTGAATATTCCGAATGGTTTCCACTTGGCTGTCGCCTAGTTTCTGGCAAAATTTGATGCAGTAGCGCTGCTCCAGCCGCTCCGCCATTTTCCTTGCAACAAAAAACCGACGAGAACACTGCGCACTGCCTCACTCAAACGCTGCGTGCCAGTGACTGACGCTATCGGCAGGCGAGAAAAAATTTGTGCATGCGCACCAAGGCTCAAGGTAGCCTGGTGCAAGCGTGCTTGTTTCAAATCCATCAGGTGTTCGTAAAAAAAAATAAAGTCGGATACTTTTCTAACAGACCTCGTATAGGGAAATGAAAGGGCACACGCCTTAGGTCGAGCATCAATTAACCGAGCGGGACCATCCAGCGCATTCCTGTTCATCCGGATTCCCTCCGCGTACAACGAACGCTTATAGTTCGATTGTCTCGAACTCCGAAAATACCCTCCTCCTCACCAAAAATTAGACACCCAGAACACTTTCTCCCGGTGCGATCCAAACGAACGCTTTCCCTCATCTCCACAAACTTCACCTCATACGACCAACATTTTACCCTGACAAAGACCCATGGTACCAGGCCCGCCCAACACTCTTCCACATTTCGTGGTGATGCGAGGCGAAACCGAAGCACTTACAGACGCAGTGCATGTCATTTGAGCGGTGGGAGGTGATGCTTACCAGAATCGTATCGAGGACCAAAGAGCCCTCATAAAACAGGTCCGCCTGACAGCACAAGCAGGTGGAGCCCTGGAATGAGGACCCCACCCACAAGCCTAAAGAAACAATCCCCTTATTTTGATCATTAAAGTTTACCTACCAGCCTACCTACCTACCTACCTACCTACCTACCTACCTACCTACCTACCTACCTACCTACCTACCTACCTACCTACCTACCTACCACGTGCTCGGGCAGTGCCGCATCGCTTAACCGCTGCACCACTGCGCTATGACCCTTTCCGTAATCTATGCACGTTATTGAGACGGTCGTGACGGCATCAACGCCACGTGACTACCAGTCGACCAATCATGGGACCCCGCCAAATTTGAAAATCTGATGAACCCTAAAATCCGTAAGTTAGCCTACCCACAAAAATTCCGAAGGGCCTCTAACCAGACGTACCAGAAAATGGACTAAGGTTGATTACTAGGGATTAGTGGGTTTGATTAGTATAACCCTATACGATAACCGAGAGATGCAGCGATGGCGTAGAGGTAGAGAATCCGCCTCGCGCGCAAGAGGACCGGGGTTCGAACCCGGTGCCATGCAATTCTCCACCGGATTAAAAAAAAACCGCGTGTCGATGGAATTGCATAACCAGGCTAGGAGTGCGGCCTGATTTCGGTGACCAGAACCGACAACGCACTTCCTCACCAGAACAGAATTTGGCCACCCTGGTGTAGTACTTGGCCACAACCTTCTATGAACAAACCAGTTAACCCTCGGCCCTCAGTCCCCAGCGGCTGCGGAGCAACTGACCAAGGTGGAGGTCAGACTTGTGACGCAGCAGAGGGTGCTAAGAATCTCTGGCTCCGGACAAGCCGCCATTGGAAACTGAACCTGGCAACGTTTAACGCTAGAACCTTATCAAGTGAGGCTAGCTTAGCAGTGCTGTTGGAGGAATTAGCCGGTATTAAATTGGATGTCATAGGGCTTAGTGAGGTTAGGAGGACAGATGAGGCGTATACAGTACTAAAGGGCGGGCATGTACTGTGCTATCGTGGATTAGCAGATAGGCGAGAACTAGGTGTGGGATTCCTCATAAATCAGGATATAGCTGTCAACATCGAGGAGTTTTACAGTATTAACGAGAGAGTGGCACCTATCGTAATTAGGCTTAATAAGAGGTACAAGCTGAAGGTGGTGCAGGCCTACGCGCCTACATCAAGCCATGATGACCAGATAGTTGAAAGCTTCTATGAGGATGTGGAATCCGCAATGACCAAACTAAAATCACAGTAAACTACTGATGGGCGACTTTAATGCAAAGGTAGGTAAAAAGCAGGCTGGAGACAAGGCGGTAGGTGACTATGGCATAGGTTCTAGGAACAATAGGGGAGAGTTATTAGTAGAGTTCGGAGATATAAATAATTTACGGATTATGAATACCTTCTTCCGCAAACGAGCAAACAGGAAGTGTGGAAGAGCCCCAATGGTGAGACTAAAAATGTAAGACTTTATACTGTGTGCACACCCTGGCATCGTAGAGGATGTGGAGGTCCTCGGTAAGGTCCGTTGTAGCGACCACAGAATGGTAAGGTCTCGTATTAGCTTAGATTTGAAGAGGGAACGGAGGAAACTGGTGAAGCGAAAGGCTATTAACGAGTTAGCATTAAGAGTGAAGGTAGAGGAATTCAGAATGTCGCTGCAGTACAGATTTTCCGCTTTAACTGAAGAAGACGACCGTAGTGTTGAAACAATGAATGATAATCTCACAGCTATCGTTACAGAGTGCGCCGCAGAAGTAGGTGGTAGGATGGTTCGACAGGATACCAGCAAGCTATCTCACGAGACTAAAGATCTGATTAAGGTGGGGTGAGACTTTGAAATCGAGTTTCAAAATTTGGCTGTACAGAAGTAGCAATAAAAGCTATGGTCATAAAATTTGAAAGCAATATTAAAGATAGACGCAGCTTGCACTACAGTCAAAAATTAGTTTTAAGTTTTGAAGTAGCTTTTTTATTTTTGTTTTTTACTTTTTTATACGTTTGTACCTTTTATTTAAGATCTACTACCCACAGAGTGTTCCAATTTTGTACAAAGGTCGCAACAAATGCTTTACAGACGTGGAACTACAATTATGTTCCTACAACAAAAACTAGATTTTTGTTTTTTTATTTTGCCGATGCATGAAAACTGCCACTTATGACCGGTCTTTTTATGCTAGAAAAAATAAAAATGCTCCTAGGCTATTGATCCTAGTTCCAGTTATGTAACAGCAATTAATTAACACCTCAGAGAAATTTTCTTTGCTTGTGCCCTATAGTTCCTGAGAAAAAGGTACACAAACATCTAGAAATGTTGTTTTGAGTAGATCGCCGGTAAAGTCCTTGAAAACATTTTTATTCTTCAAAAATTCCCTGAGCGGCAGTCTTTTGAAGTGGAAGCATTGCCATACCCTTTCTCTTTGTTTTTTAGGTCCTTTCCTTCCTGTTTCGCTTCAGATCTCAGCTTGAAAACATTTTTTTTTTGACCCTCCGTCTGTCTATAGATGCTAGCGTTGACACACGCAGTGGCCCAGGGGTGGCTCCCAAATGTTTCAGCACACTTACTCATGCTACATTTCCATCATTAAAGCATGTAATTGCATCATCGACAGCTGTCTCAACTGTTTTGAGACTGGCAAAGATGGTTTCAGGACACCTCACCCAGAATAATTGTTAGTACATCGGCAGCACAAGGGGACAGCGTCAAAGATTAGCGCGCAGCCATAAACAGAAGAGCAACAGAAGGAGCCCTAGTGGCTTACAAATGAACTACTCACAAGAATAAATTTAAAACCAAAACCGAAACCTTCAGTGAATTGACTTTCTGCACGTATCGGAAACGAAGAGATTGCGTCGAGATCACAGTGGAGATTAGTGGTCGAGATACACCCATTTTTCCTGTGAACGTGTCGAAGAGAAAGGACAAAAAATATTTTTGAAGCAGCGAATACCCAAGTGTAATATATTTTCTGAAAGATAAAGAAATTCTCTATCCGATGATTGAAGAATCTCAAAACTGAATTTTATGACCAAACAAAGTCTCACCCCACCTTAAGAAACGCCAAAGCATGAGGACGTCTAACTCCACAGACAGGACAGAACTAGCAGAGCTATCAAAGTTCATAAATAAGCGCAAGGTAGCCGACATAAAGTTTAGCATGGAGAAAATCAGTGAGGAGAAAACTGGGCATAGGTAAAAACCAGATGTATGCACTAAAACACAAACAGGGCAATGCCATCAGCAATATGGATAAGATAGTTGAATTAGCCGAAGAGTTCTACACAAATCTATACAGTAGCGAATCTAATCATCAAGTTACTGAGGGAGGCAGTCGAGCACAGCAACGGGACCTCCCGCTAGTAACGAATGAGGAAGTAAAGAAAGCCTTAGGAGCAATGCAAAGAGGGAAAGCAGCTGGTGAGGATCAGGTAACAGCAGATTTGTTGAAGGACGGAGGAGAGATTGTGCTACAAAAACTAGCCACCCTGTATACGCAATGCCTTGTGACGTCGAGAGTACCAGAAGCTTGGAAGAACGCTAACATTATCTTAATTCATAAGAAAGGAGACGTCAAGGACTCGAAGAATTACAGACCAATCAGCTTATTGTCCGTTGCCTACAAGGTATTTACTAAGGTAATCGCTAATAGAGTCTGGACAACCTTAGACTTTAGTCAACCAAATGATCAGGCAGGCTTTTGTAGAGGATACTCGACGATAGACCACATTCACACTCAATCAGGTGATAGAGAAATGCGCATAATATAACCAAACCCCTATATATAGTCTTCATTGATTACGAGAAAGCATTTGACTCAGTAGAAACCTCAGCTGTCATGCAGGCATTGCGAAATCAGGGTGTGGAAGAGTATTATGTGAAAATATTGGAAGATATTTATAACGATTGCACAGCTACTATAGTTCTCCATAAAGTCAGCAATAAAATTCCAATAGGGAAAGGTATCAGGCAGGGAGACACGATCTCGCCAATGCTCTTCACTGCCTGCTTACAGGAGGTATTCCGGGGACTGGAATGGGAACAGTTGGGGATAAGAGTTAATGGAGAATACCTGAGTAATTTGCGATGCGCTGATGACATTGCCTTGCTAAGCCACTCAGGACAAGAACTGCAAATCATGATCAATCAGTTAGACAGGCAGAGCAGAACGGTGGGGTTAAGAATTAACATGCAGAAAACCAAAGTAATGTTCAACAGCCTAGCAAGAGAACAGCAGTTCGCAATTGGTAGCGAGGTGCTGGAAGTAGTAAGAGAATATGTCTACTTAGGGCAGGTAGTGATCGCAGATCCGGATCATGAGAGGGAAATAACTAGAAGAATAAGAATGGGGTGGAGCGCATATGGCAGGTTCTCTCAGATCATGAATGGTAACTTACCAATAACCCTGAAGAGAAAAGTATACAACAGCTGTATCCTACCGGTACTCACCTATGGGGCAGAAACGTGGAGGCTAACAAAGAGGGTTCAGCTTAAGTTAAGAACAACGCAGCGAGCTATGGAAAGGAAAATGATAGGTGTAACGTTAAGAGATCTGAAGAGGGCGGAGTGGGTGAGGGAACAAACGCGGGTTAATGACATCTTAGTTGAAATCAAGAGGAAGAAATGGGCTTGGGCAAGGCATGTAATGCGAAGGCAAGATAAGCGCTGGTTAAGGGTAACGGAGTGGATTCCAAGAGAAAGCAAACGTAGCAGGGGACGGCAGACAGTTAGGTGGGCGGATGAGATTAAGAAGTTTGCGGGGATACAGTGGCGGCAACTGACAAATGACAGGGTTAATTGGAGAGACATGGGAGAGACCTTTGCCCTGCAGTGGGTGTAGTCAGGTTGATGATGATGATGATGATGGTGTATTGATTATCCGCTGCACCACTGCACTGGGAGGGGTATGAGGACTCACAGAGATCCATGAATGCAAAGTAGAAAATGACCTCATATACGGGAATTAAGCCACTATGCTATCGCGTCATACCTGGTGCTGTACAAGACTAACAATATTGGCCGCTGATGCATGACAGCGTGAGCACTACATCATCGTCTTCCAGGTCAGCCATGTGCCACCTGGCAATACTATAGTCGGACACATCTAAAGCCTGGAGCTAAACTCCGGCCATATTGAGGACCTGCATACAGATTTCTTCCGCAACAAAAAATAATCTATTGTTAAAACGTTTCTTGTTACCTAAAGAAAAAGCTACTTACAACGGAAGCAATTGTAAGTATGATACCTGGCTTGTTTGCTGTACTCAAACAGTAAAAAGTTGATTTAGTTTACTATTGTGATTGGCCAGCGGAGTAATACAGTACGTCGCGAATCGTTGCCCACCGTTAGCAACTGCTCTTTTTTTTGGTTGTATCAGACTGCAGGTGGCATTATTTCCTCCTATAAAAAAGAGAAACATTCTCATGCATCGCGGTCGACGTAAGGTTAAAACCGAAAATAAATGGGGGGGGGGAGGAGTGAATTAAGTGAGCAGAGGATTCCAGCTGAAGCGCATTGCAACTTAAACACGTTCGCCATTACCTTGTATAGCACGTAAGCCACGCAACGTGCACAATGTGACAGCTGAGCTGTCAGCGTCACGGTTGCACGGCGCCATCCACAAGCACTTCATAGTCAACATCACCAACATGCCGTAGCACTCTGAAATGGCCAAAATAGCGGCAGAATTCTTTCTCACACATGCCTTGGCAACGAACACGAGTCCACATCTAGATTTGATCACTGGGTTTATAGCCAACCCGGCGATGGTGACGGTTGTAGTGGTGTGCATCTGTGCTGTGCTCTTTGCCCGATGTGCGCATGGGCCAGCTGACGGCTTTCTTCAGCACGTTGAGCAAATTGTTGGGCGCCCAGGACGAGCTGGTCATCATCTGGGCACGAGATCATAGCATCAGGCATACTCTAGACTTCCCATCCGTAAATGAGGTGAAATGGCGTGAAGCGCACAATTTCCTTCAGGTGGGTGTTGTAGCTAGGCTAAGGTGACATACGGCAGGACCTCATCCCAAGTTTTCTGCTGTGCATCTACATACGTTGGCAGCATGTGCACAATGGTCATGTTCTATGGTAGGACCTAAACTCAAAAATGTGGTCGATTAGCTGTGCCGTAAGCACCTATCATCTGTCAGTAATCGCGTGCAAAAAGGCACCATACCGCAAGATAATGTTGTGCATGAAGAACTTCACGACATCAGAAGCTGTACTACGAGAGATTGTCTTGGTTTCGACGTAGTGAGTGAAATAGTCTGTGGTGACTATAATCCACTTGTTTCTGGCCAGCGACCGAAGGAATGGGTCGAGGAGGTCCGTTTCTGTTTGGTCGAAAGGAGCGCTGAAATGGGCTTAAATGGTAACGTCTTTCGGTACTGGCATTGTCGGCAGCTTTTAACATAGCGTTTGACAGCACCAGTGAGTCCAGGCCAGTACTAGATGTTCCACACTCTGGCGAGCGTTCATGAGAAACCCAAGTGGCCAGATGTGGGGTCATTGTGGAAGAAAAAAGTATGTTGGCACGGATACCAGTGTAAATTACGAGAAAGTAAGCTCTATTGTGGTCTTTCAAGTCGTTGTACGAGAGACCATGTTGCAAACAGAAGGAGCTGAGACATCAAAAGAAGTGTAAGGTAGAATGAGAGGGCGAATGTCCGCGTCCGCCTGCTGCCGGGTCATTAGTTTCGAGGTGGTGAGGGTATCAAGAAAGTTGCTCTCATCATTGGGTGGTGTGCGAGCCAATGTGTCTGTGTGTTCGTGTTTACGGCCTGACGTTTATATAATAGTGGTGTCAAATTCCCGAAGCCGTAAGCTCCGGAACCAACTTCGACTTATATATATATATATTCTAAGCACTGTAATAATAACCGCCGCCGCGGTGGCTCAGCGGTTATGGTGCTCGGCTGCTGACCCAAAAGATGCGGGTTCGATCCCGGCCGCGGCGGCTGGAATTTCTTTGGAGGAGAAATTCTAGAGGCCAGTGTACTGTGCGATGCCAGTGCACGTTAAAGAACCCCAGGTGGTCGAAATTTCCTGAGCCCTCCACTACGGCGTCTCTCATAGCCTTAGTCGCTTTGGGACGTTAAACCCCATAAACTAAACTGTAATAATAACCCTAAAGTCATATTGCTGAAAGAGCTGCAGCAAGGTCAGGCTACACTGATAAGTCAACAGGACATCATTGAGACAAGGTTTTTCACACATGAGGCTGTAATCAAAGAAGTCAGTGAGAAACTAAGCTTAACTGAAGAACGGATTGAAGATATTAACAAAGTAGTAACTGACCAAGCTGGCATCATTAAACACCTGACACCGCAGGAAGGCCTTGCAAAGTAATACAGTCGAACCGAAAAACTGAAGCTGCAGGCAGAATCTTGTCTTCTATGGTGCAGATGATAATAATCCTTGTGAAAGGTGGAAGGAATCAAAGGTTCTGGTAACGAACGTAAAACATCTATAGACTGAACCAAAGTTTATATAAAGCACACCGAGTGGGCCGTTATAATGAGAAGACAAAAAGATATTTGTTGTTAGGTTTTCGTTGTATAAAGAGCAGCAGGACATTATGCTAAATGCTAAGAAATTGAAAAATACGCAGTACAGCGTAGGGCAAGACTACACACCGGAGACTTGTACGGTGCGAAAGCGACTATGGGAATATGGCAAAGAAAAAGCAACTGATAAAGATAAGGTGGACCTGAACTATGACACACTTACCATTAACGATTGGGCCTTCATGTGGGATGCAGAGAAGGAAAAGGCTGTTTCTGTCAGGAGGACATGACACCGTAATGAAAACCACAGATGTATGTGTCATGATCTTGTTGCTTTAATTATTAACTGCCGAAGTGTAGTGAACAAAGCTGCCGAATTGGCTGGAATACTCAGCAAAACCTTATGTACATAATTTTCGACACAGAATCTTGGCTCAAGCCAGATATTGCTAACAGTGAGATATTCCCGAAAGAATATGCCGTTTATCGTAAAGAAAGGCCACGAGTGGGAGGAGGTGTTTTCTTGCTTGTACATACTGCTTTGTCATCAACAGCACTAAATTTTGGCCACGACGACACTGAATCTGTCTTGTGCAGGATAGCCTTGCCTGATAATACTGCACTAACTGTCGGGGTGGTTTATCACCCACTAAATTCTGACCTTAGATCATTGCAGTCTTTACGTGACATAGTTTCCGAAGCATCTGCTCACACGTTAATTATTACTCGGGGTAAACTTTAATCTTCCCAATCTGCTTTGGCATGATGGCTCATGTATAGGTGAGCTCGTGGTCATGACAACTTCAAAATGAAAAACATAGCTGATACATTTGAGTTGCTGCAATACATGGATAAACCAACCCATGATAACCATATTTTGGATCTTTTGTTCTGCAGTTAACCTAATCTCGTTACTTCTGTGAATGTAATTCTGGGTATAAGTGACCACCTTCCTGTTATCGTAAATATCAATTCTGAAGTGCATCGTTGGAAAATGTGCCAGAACAGCAGCTTGGGCTTGTTGGTGATCCATCTCGAAGTAACAGCGCAAAAACATAGACAGGACACACAGAATAAGAAGACACCACAGCGCTCATGGTGTCTTCTTATTCTATGTGTCCTGTCTATGTTTTTGTGCTGTTACTCGAGAGGAAAATGTGCGCTGAAAGAACAGTCTATTTTTTTTCAAAAAGGTGATTATTCTGCTGTCTGAAAAGCTTCTTGACCACTTGCCTGTATTTGAGTGTTTGAAGAAAGTGATATGCAATGAGTTATGGCTTATGTTCAGAGATATTGCTCGAGCTCACAGATATGTGTTTGTACTGAACGTTAAATCCTCAAAGCTAAAGAAAAGAAGAAAACCATGGGTGAGTGCACGAGTCCTGATGCTTATTCGAAAGAGGAGGCATGCACTACAAGCGTGAAAAAAAAATCAGTTCGTTAATTCTCAATACTTTCTTAGATTACCAATGAATACAAAATGAGCATACCAATGGCAAAAGACAAATACTTCTATAACATGAAAGAAAACCCCAAATTATTTTGGAAGTATATTAGAGGGTCTCGATCTGAATCGTCAGGCTTCAATGAATTAGTTTATAATGGCCAGGTCCTCACTGATGATGAAAGTAAAGCAATGTGTCTTAATAACTACTTGCACTCTGTCAATCTGCCTAAACGTGACTTAAGTTCTGTACCACCTCTGAGCAATATCCCTGCAGTGTAGTCAGTACATAGAAATCAGTATATGCGGTATTCAACGGCTATTGGAAAACGTTGACGAAAGTAAAGCTATTAGGCCCGACAGTATCTCACCATGTATTCTGAAAAGATTCTCGGTACCAATTTCTCATTATTTGTATTTGATTTACAGCAAATCTTTAGCAGCAGGCAGTTTACTGGATGTCTGGAAAATTGTACATGTTGTTCGTGTTCACAAGAGTGGTTCCAAAAAAGATGCCAGTAATTACAGACCCATATCATTAACATCAATAGCATGTAAAATCCTTGAACATATTTTATATAAGGCGATAATGAAGCATATTTATTTATTTATTTATTTATTGTACCCTCAGTGCCCGAAGGCATTACAGAGGGGAGTGGGAATACATAAAATTTTTAGTCTAAACAGCAACAACAAGAGAAAACAAAAATAAACCAGGAATACATGACAAATTGAAAACACAGGAAGGCAATAAGATTAGAATGCAGTAGGGATATATTAAAACAGTGTGTAGACAGTGAAAGGCAATTTTTATACAGTAATAAACGACACATACTCAGAAAGAAACATTAAGGACTTGACGAAATGCATTGTTATCAGAAATACCTGCGATGTCGTGGGGAAGGTGATTCCAGCTGGCACAAGTTCGAGGTATGAATGAGTCATGAAAACATTTGGTGTGACAAGATGGGATTCCAACTTTATGACGGTGATCAACGCATGCTGATATGTAACATGGTCTTGACAGTAACTTAGGGTTGAGAAAGCTGTTGTGGTAAATTTTATGAAAAAGACACAATGAGGCTATTGATCTGCGGTGGGAAAGAAGTGGTAGGGACAAACTTGATTTCATGGCGGTTACACTGCTTGTTCGGAGATAATTAGAAAGAATGAAACGGCATGCGCGGTTCTGCACAGCTTCCAAATCTGAAACAAGTGAATCGATGCCAGGGCTCCAGACAGATGCAGCATATTCTAACTTGGACCGTACCAATGTTTTATAAAGTAATAATTTTATTGAACTAGATGAACGTGAGAAATTTCTGCGAAGGTACCCAAGCATGCGATCAGCGTTATTTATTATGTATTCAACGTGAGTTTTCCAAGACAGGTTACAAGAAACGTAAACACCCAGATATTTATAACATGACACGGTTTCGAGAGACACGTTGTTAATGTGATAAGAGGAAGGGGCATTAGAGAGACGAGAAATGCGTACATGTTTACACTTATTAATGTTTAGTTGCATGTTCCAAATAAAACACCCGTCAAGAATCTTGTTAATATCGGATTGAAGACAACAGACATCATTATCATCTTTAATTTCGCGGTAAATAACACAATCATCGGCAAAAAGATTAATTGAAGAAGAAATGTTAGCCGGTAAGTCATTTATATAGATGAGAAAAAGGAGGGGCCCAAGAACTGACCCCTGAGGCACTCCAGAACGGACAGGCAAAGAATGCGAGTTTATATTGTTCACTGTTACGAATTGTGAACGGTTAGAAAGAAAGCATTGTAGCCATGCAAGGACATTAGGGTCTATGTTAAGATTGCTTAATTTAAGAAAGAGAAGCTCATGCGAAACAGTGTCAAACGCTTTCAAGAAGTCCAAAAATATGCAGTCTGCCTGAGACCCGTGGTCAAGGATGCAATGAAGGTCATGTGTGAAACATATTAGCTGAGTTTCGCATGAAAAAGACTTACGAAAACCATGCTGGGCAATGCTGAAAAAGGAGTTAGATTCTAAAAAAGAGATGAGATGAGAATATATGACGTGTTCCATGATCTTGCACGGAATACTAGTGAGCGATATAGGTCTAAAGTTATCAGGAGAATGTTTATTTCCAGACTTATGCAGTGGAATCACCTTCCCAATTTTCCAATCATTGGGAATACAACCTGTTACAAGAGACTGTTCAAACAATTTAGTAAGAATTATGGAACCGAAAACAATTTGTTAACAAGAGAACAGCATGGGAACAGGTTGTCTTGCACCACCCAGCAGATCAAATTTTATCGCAACTTAGCATCAGGTATCAATGAGGGAGGGCAAACTGACTGTGTTTTTCTGGATTTCCGCACAGCTTTTGATACAGTTTCATACTCACTCCTAGTTAACAAGCTTCAACTTATAAACATTCACTGCTCCGTACTAAAATGGATAGAAGATTACCTGTTTCAGCGGCAACAGTGTGTTGTGTTAAATGGTAAAATATCAGGGTACTCTTGTTCTTGTTATATGTAAATGATATCTCCGAAGGTATTGTACGCTCTGTGCATTTTTGCCGACGATTGTGTTTTGTATTGCAAAGTTGTCACTGATCATGATGTTTCATATCAGATTTAACACGGATTCAGACCTGGTGTTCAACTTGGAAGAAGAATTTAACTGTTAAAAAGTGCGTTCATGTCCGCTTTACCAAAAATAAAAAACCTAGATTCCCGGTATATGATTAATAATAATCTAAGACGTAAAGAAACTGCATATAAGTATTTAGGCATAACGCTCTTATCTGACTGTTCATGGAATGCACATGTTGACGACCTGGTGCATAGAGCACGTAGGGCACTAAATTTTATTCAAAGAAATTTGAGATGTTCTCATGTTAATTTAAAACATACTGCCTATCTCAGCTGCGTAAGATGTATTGTAAAAAATGGCTGTGTGGTTTGGGACCCTTCAAGCAAGACGCATATTGAGCATTTTGAAAAAATTCAAAACCCTGCGGCCAGGTTTATCTTAAACGATTCAGAAGATAGGACGGCGTAAGTGCCGTGAAAGATCCACTTAACTGGAACTGCTTGCCTCCCGCCGAAGAAAACCAAGGCTTAAACTGTTCTTTACAGTATATATCACAATTAAACTGATATTAACAAAGAAGACGATATTAAAGAGCCACACTACGTCTCCAGGCGCATAGACCACAAGTTCGTGGGTATCATGCCAGGGCAGGCACTTACACAAATTCCTTTTTTGTTAAATTGATTGGAGACTGGATTCGACCAACAAATCACAAGTGTGCTGTGTGAATGAAGATGTGTTTTTCTCTATATTGTAACCCTCCCTGCTGTAACACCCTCGGGCACTGCGGGGTAATGTCTGAATAAAAAATAAAGAAAAAAATATTAAAAGATAAGTATTTGCAGCAGTTGACTTGTAAATGGAAGTGCTGTAACCACGATCTATAGATTAAGGAAAATTTTGCCCGCATGTCTGTGTAACGGAACTTTTTTTTCAAGCACTGTTCATTCAGTGGAATAGTACCTGTAGCTGATGCAAGGATTTCTGGTGTACTTAGCAGTTATATGATGGTTGCCTTTAGTATACCTTGCTGCATGCCTGTGTTTTCAGCTGTCATTACCTTGGTGCAACTATTAGTAATGTACCCTTTATTTATTTCCAGATTGCTTTTGATTTCTCATAGCATGCATTAGGTTTACTTGTGAAATGTATGGCAGCCATGCTTACAAACCTGTATCGAATCACTTTCAAAGGGCAAGGTAGATGAAAGTAGTAAAATATCAGAGTTGTTTGCAATATGTCATCCACGAAGTGTGAGCAGGTGTTGGGGTATGTGGGCCTCATGCACTAAGAGTGATTGACCCTTCAGTAGTCACTTTTGAGAAGCCTCCAGCTAGCACATTTTTTCTCTGATGGCTGCCTTACATCTTGTAGAACTTCAGTTTAATTGCTGCAAACATAGCAAATCAAGTCTGTTCATTGTGTGATATGTCTCCATTAAATATGTGCATTTGTATTTTTTGTAGATTTTCCAGCATCGAAGGAAATGGAAGAAATAAAGGAGCAAGTGCAATTCATAGCAGCTAGTGGGCCAAAGCTTTTACCCTCAGGAGCAATGAAGAAGTACCTGTTGTGCCACAAGTCAGGAATGCATGTGAAAACTGGAGAAGGTAAGCGGCAGCCAAAGTTAGACCTCTTTCTCTCTTTCACTCCCACCTTCCTTCCTTCCCTTACAGCACAGTTCAGGTGTCCACCGAGGTATGTGAGACAGACACCGCACCATTTCCTTTCCAAAAAAAAACAATTTAATTGAAGCCAAACTTCGAGGGCAGCATGAAGTGCAACAAGCACTGCTTTGCAACTATGGCTGTCACACAAGAAGGTGAGAAGGTAACTATTGAGTACCAGGCTGAGCATTATGGCCATGAGAAAAGTGTGAAGCATTAGCACTTGACATCCATTAGAAGAATTTCATAGCAGCAAAACTGAGCCTAGGATTCCCTTGTAAAAGGATTTTGCTGGTGCACACACAACTGGTCGAGATGAATGTGCTCCATACTTTGAACAGGCATGATGTTTACAATGTAAAGCGCAAGTTTCATATTGGAAATGAAGAGAAGAAAGACCCAGATGAGAAAAAGCACTGTGCAGGTGTCACTATATCGAAATCCAGTGCTAACAAAGCACCTGATGGCGGCTGGCTTGTGGAGTCGCAGTCTTTGCAGTAACATCAGTACACAGTAATAAAGGGGAGCACAGCATGCGCAGGGCACAGATGAGTGGCCAGGAATGGAACATTTGTATTCACAGTTGGCATTGTACATGCAGTGACTTCGGGAACAGCTTGAGTTTGTGCAAGCACATTCGTGTTGTTGCGCAGTGGGAACTGGAACAAAATTAAGCTTTCAGGGCCCACTTGATGAAGATGAAGCCCTTCCCTCAACTTCTGTGCAGAATAGTTAATTTCCATTGGATGAGCCTCAGGCATTTCTTGTTAGCATTCAGGCCGATTCTATCCCTCAGCCAAAAAAATTCTAGCATGGAAGGCATTTGCGCTCTGACAGCAGCTGTTCTATGAAACCTCATGAACACAGAAGACTTGGTTGATCCATCAATAGTACAATTAAAGAAAAAAAAACTTCACGAAGCTAGGCAAGTTGCAAAACAACTCCCAGACAAGCAGCTATCACTGCTGAAGTCCCCTGTGAGTAACAAAAACCTGGAGAAACAGCCAGATTATTGGCCCTGAAAGCACTGCATCTCTGCATCTGCTGCGTCTGCACACTTTCCAGCACCTATGGTTTTCCAGCAGGACTACTTAAAACAAATGCTTCTCAATGAAGTGGAGGTTCCTTTCATTCATACTGCTAGTGAAAATGAATTTTAGTGTTGTACAGGGTATACAGCTCAGTGTCATCATAACATTGGTGTAATTATCAGACATGGTGCAGGAAATGTTGTTTCAGCTTGCATCGCACACCGTTTTATGAGTGTACAAAAGCAGTCAAAGCTCAGATCAAAGCACACGCCCATGTTATGTAAGTAAAACTGTGTATCTTTTTTAACCATTGTCTGCTGAATCTGGCAGTAAACGAAGTTCTCTTTGCTACTTTGTTATGATGACGTTTAATTGTAATTTTAATTCAGAGTTGGAAATAATAATGCTCTTGCTACAGTCAAGTCAGTACTATATGAAAGCGTGAGAGCAGTGGCCCTTGCAGTTGTGTATAGTTAAATTCGTACAGTGCTGCCATAGCGCAGCCAGGATGATGTGTGTTACTGAGGCACCTCCAGATTTTCTGTATGGGCAGCCTGTGTATTCTTGTGCAGCATAAAATGATGATGCTGTGAATTTTAACAGGAATAGTTCATGTTGTGTATTATTCCACTAGTCAGCACCAGGTCCATCCATTACTGCAACATGTAACTTCGCTGCGTAAATGAGCGCTGGGCTCTGGTACGAAGTAGCATGGATGCTGCATGGGTAAGGTGCCACCATTGCTTCCCATGTGGTCTGGCTGGGTAATAAAGTGTTGTGCAGCATAAAACAATAATGACAGTGACATCCTTCATGCTATGTATTCTTACTGTGGTAATCAAGTGTTCTGCAGCACAAAAATAGTAATGCTCTGGACACTGGGGTGTTGTGTATTGCTAAATCTAGTCATCTCCAGGTCTTCAAATGAGTGGCTTCAGTGTTAGCTACCATTATAGTATTTGTGTGCAGTAAGGCCTCTAAAATACTTGTGTGCTGTACTGGTGTGCTTTTGTTTTCAGCAGGCACTACAAGTGCCGCAGCATAGTGCTGCACCTGGCTGTGCCAGGTTTTTTTTCCTCTCAGTAGAGCCTGGCTGCTAGAGAGCGTGTCTCCCAGGTGGCGGATAGGGAGGCTTCTACCAAACAAGGCAACTTCAAAGCCAGTGCATCAGTGATCACACGTGCAAGAATATTGTTCATGGATTGAGAGCTTAAAAGCGGCTGAAATACAAAGCCAAACTGATTTTGCTAAGCTTTTGTTTGGCAGGAGGGGTGCTTGCACCCGCGGACCAACAGGTGCTTTAGAGATGATGATCGACCACTTTGTCATCATTGCACGTCACAAACATGGCAGCATTTAAACAGCTCTGCTTATTTAAACATATTTAGGCACCACTTCCTTTCAATATATTATGTGCCCCAAACTTTTTGATGTAGTTCTTTTCGCCATGTACCTTTTTTTTTGGTTTGGGTGAGGTTGACCCTAACAACAGCCCCCATCCAAAGTGACCACCCCGCTGGAGAAGAAATACAAGGAGTGGCAAAGTGGCGTGTGAAAGTGCGTAAGAATTCAGGGGTGAGGTGATTCAGGGAGAGTCCACAAGAGTCAACCAACCACGGCCCCCAACCAAAGTGACCTTCACACTGTTGCAGCAGAAAGACGAAGCAGTGGCAGAGTGGTGTGTGAAAGTGCGTAAGGTTTCCAGGGTGAGGTGACTGGGAGAAAAGGAGTGTTCACGAGAGTCAACTTTTTTGGTGGCAAGATTGACCCCAAACAGGGCCACCAACCAAAGTTACCTGCACCCTACTGCAACAGGAAGCCCAAGCAGTGGCAGAGTTATATGTGAAAGTATGCCACTGCCAAGCACTCCTGGGACTACAAGATGGTGATGAAACCACATCTCCCTCGACAACCTGCTTACTGTTCCAGAAGGGCGACTGCCTTTGAGAACTGCTGTGTTGTGTGAATGGACTGTCGCTGCACCGCAGTCATTGTATGCATCTTTTTCAATTTCTATTCAGTGCAAACTTTTCAGTTCATTCTAATTATTATTTGTCACCCTTAATTGTAATCACTTGTATGTGTTTAATCTGTATCTATTTCAGTGGCAGACTGTGAACACATGTATATAGTGCTCTGGTATTCTTTGATTATTTTTGTGCAGTTTTTGATTTGTCTGCATATTTGTTTTCCTGAAACTATATTTGTTATTCTTACCTTAATTTGTGGCTGTGTCCCATTCACAATTAACGTGTCAAATTCCACCCATTTTTTGCCTCGGTTTGGCAAAGTGCTTCGCATTTCTGCTGAGCTGTGAGAGCACACATCCATGGTATACCACACTGGTCAGCATAATCACAAATGCCTTCATTCGGCCTCACATTCAGGCTTGTGAGTGGATATGTGTTTAATGGTGATTGGCTTCTCCAGCTGGTCCATGCTTTATGTACACTGATCTGTTTTGTTTATCTTATCTGTTTTGTTTGATCTTGGCTGTGTCATGTGGTGATTTGGAGCGTATAAAAAGGAATGCTCAAAGCATTTTTGAATAAATAAAGGACATTTCCAGTCAATTCCTGAAAGTAATCTTCGAACAGAACGGGTGAACTACCTAAAGATTGGAAAATTAATAAAGTTGTGCCGGTGTTTAAGACTGGTAACCGATCATTTATTGCCCCATTTCCCTGACATGCACTGCTTGCTAACTTCTGGAACACGTAATATACTCACAAGTCGCATCACATCTCGATCACAACTCTTTCTTTTTCACTAAGCAGCATGGTTTCCGCTCCGGGCTCTCCTGTGAAACTCAGCTTTTTGAATACTGACCTTCACTTAAATCTGGACTCTTCATTCCAAACTGACATAACTTTTTTAGACTTTTCTAAGGCTTTCGATCACGTACCCCACCATCGTCTCATGTCTAAACTTCCTGGTCTGTCCACTGACCCTCTAATTTTAGCATGGGTACGCTGTTTTCTAATTGATCATTCTCAGTATACAGTAATAGACAAGCACTGTTCAGGTCCTACTAAAGTACTGTCTGGTGTACCACAAGGGTCAGTCCTTGGCCCTCTTCTTTTTCTCATCTTCATTAATGATCTTCCCTCTAGTACTTCTTCCACTATTCGCCTCTTTGCAGATGATTGCATCCTTTATCGCCGCATTGCTACTAACAGAGGCCAATTATTACTCCAGAACGACTTAAACATAATTGAACGGTGGTGCTCTGAGTGGCTTATGACGCTAAACATCTCAAAATGCCAATACATGCAAGTATCTCGCAAACATTCCACCCTCACTTACGCTTATTCATTGCTTTCAAACACATTAACACATGTGCGATCCTACTGATACGTCGGAGTCACTATTTCCAGCAGTTTAACCTGGTCTGAACACATCTTGAAATTAGCAGCCAATTCATCCAAATCACTCGGCTTCATCAGAAGATAGTTATACTTGGCCCCTCCTTCGGTCCGTAAATTAGAATATGAAACCTTCATGCGTAGTAAACTTGAATATGCATCTTCTATATGGGACCCTCATCAAGCGTACTTAATTAACACCCTAGAAGCTATTCACAACTGCACAGCATGTTACATCACCTCAAATTATGATAGATACTGCAGCATCACCAGGATTAAATCAGCACTCAACCTTCTACCACCTGAGAACCGTCGAAAAATTTCACGACTTTGCCTTTTTCATAAATTGTATTACAACTTTCCTGACCTCCGCAACTCGATCATTACTTCTACCTCCCATCAGAACATCACGTCGCCTCTTTGATTCCCTGAGTGTTCAGTGTTTACATGGTTCTACAATAGCGTTCAATAAATCATTTCTACCTACAGCAATAGAAAATTAGAACCAGTTACCAGACCACATTGTAAACAAGTGTGATGCTACTAAATTTAGATACGCACTAATCGAACATTATAGCAAATGAAAAATCAACCTAATGCTTTGATTTTTACCATTTATTTTTCTTGTTACTAGTGCCTAATTTAGCCTATCTGCCACCATGTATTGATTAGAACGGCAACTTAACATTTCACACTGTATTCCAGTTTTTTTTCATTGCATTGTGTTGTATTTTACTGTGTTAACATTGTTATTCTCTTTACATTGTATTTCAACCGTTCTCCCCCCTTATGTAGTGCCTGAAAAGGGCCTTCAAGGGTACAAATAAATGAATGTGAGCAGAAGGTTTGCTGTGCACTTTTGTGGCAACTGTACATGTTTAGTTAGAAGGGAAGGATGAGTCAGTGCAGAGAGTACTCGAATTGACAGTAATGGGGCATGCTTGAGTCCAGTTTGATTGGTAGAAGCAGAGGATTTGACGAATTACACAACAGTAGGCCTTCCCCTTCATTTCACTTACCTATTTGGCTTCTTGGCACTGTCACCATTGTCTGAATTTGCACTGCCAGTTCTACATGGATTGCTGCTCCTTTTTGTGCACCTTGCATGGTTCAAGGTCCATACTGTGCAGTGTCCCTGTGCTTCCTAGACCAAAAGGCCCATTGATTCATAATTTGGATAACAGGCAGTACAGTCCCAGACAATGCTGTATAAGTATGGTGTCTGTTCCCCAAATAGAATGCCTTAACAGGATTTAATCCAGTTGTCTCCTTTAGAAACTAGCTCGTTGGAAACTGGCAGTGTAGAATATTTGGGCATTTGCAGATGCACTCCATCATGCACTGTTCTCCAGCAGACCTGTGAGGACCCATTCACGCATTAGAAAGAGCATCATCTACATATGTCAAAACGTGTTTTTTTTCAAGGTAGCCACAGGCTAAGTTCTTATATCTTGTAACTGCCATGGAGATTACAGAGTTTCTTTTGGAAGTCATGCATACCTGGTCACTCTTCAATATACCACCCTGAAGCAAAACACAAAGTAAATGTTTGAATAGGATTTAACCAATTGCCTCCTTTAGAAACTAGCTCACAGAAAACAGCCATGATACAATAGTTGGGCGTTTACAGATTCACTCCACAGGCATCAACAGGAGCAGTTGCATCTACTGTTACAAGGGAAATATCTGAGGACCAAATCAGACGTGTTTTTCTCTATTCCTTCCTGGTTTGAGACCAGCCCTCACCAAGCCCTTCAGGAATTGAGAGCAAATAAATAAGCAAAGTTACACTAAATAATTCACAGATACACAAAAGGCAGCTAAGGCACCATAAAGTGGGAGACTTCAAATCCGCAAGCCTGTCTCTTTTAAAGTAAATGGATTTTTTCTGTTGAAAAAAGTGATCAGAAGACAGGGTCCAGCCTCGTATCTCTTGAACGAAGGGAAAACCTGGCATTCATCACAAATTTATTTATCTCCATCGACTTGTAAGAATCATAATTGCACCTTTTAAGGGACGTGAAAGGGCTTTTTAAAGGGACCATGAAAAGAATTAAAAGCCGCTTGTAAATGTTAGAAGGGATGCTCAGAAGCATTGACACCAAGTATGAATCTTCGGAACTGAGCCGGCAATTTATTATGAATTTTTAAAAATCGTGTTTTTTAAAATTCGCGGGCCGCTTGGTGTCTTCGTAGGGAGCAATTCTGAAACCAAAATCGGGAAAACAGACGTCACTAGTCCCATGACGTCGGCAGGCCACCACACGCTGTCATTCGCTAGAGCCGCGGCAGCTTCGACGTCACGGGCACACTTCCGGTAGCGGTGAACATCGTCTGCTCGAGCGGCCGCGCGACCCCCTCGGGCAAGCGCGAGCGAGGGCATTGCCTTCGCGCATATGGTTTTAATTTACCTCTGCCGCCTCTCTCTGTCGCGAGTTCGGGAGCCAAGAAAGCGCAGAGACCGGAGAGACGCTGCCGACACACGCTGCTCCTCGGGAGTGGGACAACCGGAAGTCGTAAACCGAACGTCAGCGAATGACGTGTTCATGGGCGGAGCCGAGTCCCGGAGCTGTTTTCTTTATTTTTTTATGGTACCCCGCGCGTACGAGTTGAGGGGGGAGAGGAGGAGCGTGATTTTTAATCGCCTATAACTTCGTTGTTATTGATGCTAGCTCAAAAATTCTTGCGCTGGAGTGACGAGTGATGGATTGCCTATCTTTACGTAATCTCAAAAAATTTGTTTCATAGTCCCTTTAAGGGCTTTCGGAGCTGCAAAATTTATTTTTTGTCATGAAGCGATGACATTTGGTACGCTTATTCTGAAATTCACTAAGAAAATGAATACAAATTGTCACCCATATATGCCGAGCAGTTTTGACATTAAAATTTTTGTGCTTCACTGCTGTACAAAACTTGCAGAAAGCCTGGCATGGTAACAAAGCATGGCAAGAGCCTGAGTCGAAAATTTTAGCCAAAGGAATGGTACATGCAGTTACATTCTCTAAATATTCTTATGAACCAGAGTTTTTTCTGCACAGAACATTATATCCATGCTTGCAAGCTTGTTACTATCGTGTCAAGTTGACAAAGTGAAAAAGTGCGAAAGGTAATTCACAAATATAAGGCTATCACTGCATTCAGAATTTATCACAAAGCAACAAAACAAACCACTTCAAAATCTTTTCTACGCTTTCAGCGAGCAGGCGATCAGGAGAAACAAAAATTTGGGAAAACCTGGCATTTTCACATAGATTTCGACCAGTTTCTTTATAGCCAAGTATCAAAGGAATCCCACTCTCTTGGCCAAAGAGCCCAGTCCATACAGCAGCAGGCTTCAGAGATTCATCTGTCTCCAGGAAATCGGCGTAAAAGGACGAGGGGTCCACCTCCATGGCTCAAAGACTACCATTTCAAAAGTGTCTGGTAGGGTATGTGTAATAAGGCAGCTTCCCTTGAAATACAAGTGTGCAGGTAGTTTCATTGTGAAACTGATGGCGTTGTGGTATTGTCTTTAGTGCTTGAAGTTTCCTAGTGTACTGTGCAGTCTGCAATTCACTCTGAACTGTCACATTATTAGACCAAACTTTCTTGAGATGCACCATCATCATCAGCCTGAATACGCCCAATGCAGGGCAAAGGCCTGTCCCATATCTCTCCAATTAACCCTGTTTTTTGCCTGTTGCGGCCACCGTATCCCTGCAAACTTCTTAACCTCAACCGCCCATTTGACTTTCTGCCACCCCCTGCTATGCTTGCCTTCTCTTGGAATCCACTTCGTTACCCGTAAGGACCAGCGGTTATCTTGCCTTTGCATTACATTCCCTGCCCAAGCCAGTTTCTTCCTCTCGACTTCGACAAGGGTGTCATTAAACCGCATTTGTTCCCTCACCCACTCTATCAGTTTCTAACATTTAACATTACACCTATCATTTTTCTTTCCATAGCTCACTGTGTTGTCCTTAACCTAAGTTGAACCCTCTTCGTTAGCCTCCATGTTTTTGCCCCATAGGTGAGTACTGGTTAGATACAGCTCTTGTATACTTTTCTCTTGAGGGACATTGGTAAACTGCCATTCATGATCTCACAGAACCTGCCATATGTGCTCCACCCCCTTCTTATCTTTCTAGTTATTTTTCTCTCATGATCCGGATCAGCGGTCACTACCTGTAGACATATTCCCTTACTACTTCCAGCACCTCTCTACCAGTTGTGAACTGCCATTTTCTTGCTAGACTGCTCAACAGTACTTTAATTTTCTGCATGTTAATTTTTAGACCCACCATTCTGCTCTGCCTGTCTAACTCACTGATCATGCTTTGCAGTTCACGTCCTGAGTGACTCAGCAAAGCAACATCATCAGCGAAATGCAAGTTAGGTGTTCTCCATTAACTCTTATCCCAACTGTTATGGTAGCTGTACAGTCATTATAGATATCGTCCAATATTCGAACATAAATCTCTTCTACACCCTGATTCCGCAATGCCTGCATGAAAGCTGAGGTTTGCACTAAGTCAGTGCTTTCTCGTAATCAATGAAGGCTATATATAGGGGTTGGTTATATTCAGTGCTGACTCTAGTACTCTATAGTGCTGACTGATAGTGTGAATATGGTGTATCCTTTAAGAAAGCCTGCCTGATCATTTGGTTGATTGAAGTCTTATGTTGTCCCGACTCTATCAGAGATTACCTTAGTAAATACCTAGGCAACGGACAGTACGCTGATCGCTCTGTATTGAGATGCATGCTCCATTAATTTTTTTTTGTCATGAGGGGAATTTCATGTCCCCTTTAAAGGACCTAACAGTCTGCTGTCCTAAGACATAAAAAAACGTGGCTGCTCAGCTAGCAGCTATCACTGATCTGGGGACACCCAGCAAGAGTAGCCGCTCCCCCCCCCCCCCTCCCCCCCGGGATGAAGGAAAAGCGTCGAGGTGTCTTGGATGCATTGCACATTGATGACAAGTATGAGCATGTGTTGGAAGTGTGTGTGCTGTTACATGTGGCAGTACCGGCATGAGTAAATTCAATGCAGCATTAATTGCGAGCATTCAGTGTTGCAATTAGCAAATGTGTGTGAAAAATTGTACGCAATTTTCATGCTATTTGTCAAGTGCTGGGTTGGGTTTGAATTGTAGGCATGTGTTTCCTTCCTATGAGTTGGGTATGCTTGATTATTCGGACTTTTTCGCGGCACCGCGACATGGCCCATAGAGTGTGTAAGAGCGCTTGAAATTTCGGACGCACCGCAACTGACCACACGATTTTTCGGACCTCGTTCGCACTCGCCGCCAGTACTCAAGCCGTCATATAATACAGTGGACCCACATTAACTCAAACTGCAGGAGAGATCGAAAACTTGATCAAACAAAACGAAATTCAAGCTTAAAGGGAGGCTCTTGCGACGCTGAAATTCTGCGCGAGTCGGCACATTGCGCTCGCGTGTTTTCGAATTCGTGCTGTTCTTGAATACGGAACGCGTATACGATCGCGGAGGCTACGCGCACGCCGTGGCCTCCGCGATCGAAGCATGCTTTGGGCGCGCCGCCGAAGCAGGTCGGCGCGCGCCGTGGCCTCTGCGATCTGCTCCGGCGCCGCGCCTTTCGCGGAGGCCACGCGCGCGCACAGGAGCTTCCAAGGCCGTTATCATCATCATCATCAATTTTTTTTTTCCGCCGCATATTTTCGTTAATCACATCGGCATCACTATCGCCAGCTCCAGCCCTTTGTTAAAGTGAACTAGAATACTTTGTGGCGTGTTAGCTTGGAGCAATACGTTTCTAGATAAAGACGCCGGTGAGCCAGGAGCAGAGCGGCCCCACGCGATCGCCGTCTAGGCGGTGGCGCTGCGGTCGCTTTAGGATGAGCGCGTCGTCTGCTACTCCCAGCTCAACGTTTTTAGATAATATTATCAACATAAACTATATATGAGGAGAAAAGCGGTACGTCATGTTTCTCTAAACCGCGGAAAGAAGGGCTTCCAGTTTTTTGCGATATGTACAGCCAAAAACTCAACCTCGAGCATCCTGCCCTCACGCACCCCAGACCACGGTGGAAGAAACAGACTTCCACCGTGCCCCAGACGTAGAGCGCACGCGGACTTCGCAATTCGTAGATGAGCGCTGCTAGTAGCAGCCGCCCCCGGCGCAGACGATGCGAGGCGCGAGCTAACGTTATTCGCGCAGCAAACTGTGACCAAGTGCAGCCAATGGTGAAGAGAAATCGTGGCCTCTGAGATTAAGCGCAATGTTCAAGTACCGATGCTGGAGCTGGTCACGGAGGCCATGGGGAAACAAACGCGGTACTCCCACCACCCGAGAGATGGCGCTCGCATCTCTTCGAGATTTTTGAGATGAAATCGGCGACAGAAAGGGGCCGCATACTCGGAGCAAGTTTTCCAACTGTCTTTATCTAGAAACGTTGGGAGCTTCCAAGGCCGTTGGCTTGGAGGAAGGAAAATGTGTCTGAGCATGGAGCGTGTCAGCACGTTCGCCGTAATAGTTGTGATTGTGGCTGTCGCGTGCTGCCGCCGAGCTTCGCAGTTTTAGCGCGATGGGCAAGCACCTGAAGCTACACGGCTGGGAGTTAGCTTTCGAACACGGTAAGCGTGCGGCGGGCAGGAAATTCGACGTGGCCGAGGAGTGCGTCCGATAATGGTGCAACCAGAAGGATGCATTTAGAAACACAAGCTGCAAAGAGCGCGCTTTCCGAGGCAAGCCGTGCGAGTTTCCCGAACTGGAAGAAGAGCTGCTCCTCTGTGTGACGGAATTTCGGAACAGCGACGCGTTGACAGCGGACAGCGTTGACAGCGGACGTGCTGCGCGACTTCTTTTGGGATGTGCGTGCACCAGAGCACAGCACCAGCTCAAGAGTCGAAATACTCCGCGAGTGACGAGTGAACGTAGAATAAATGTCGCTCATTCCCTGGTTGGTGTGTTTTTACTTAAAAGAATTTTTTTTCGCACATCGCGTGTATGGGCCGCACCCCCCAAAAATGGCCCTCGAATCTGGAGAAAAAAAAAGTGCGGTCCTTATACGCGTTTATACGGTATGTCGCACGGCGAAATATCGTGAGGAGCTTTAGAATGTGTGCAATACAATTGGCCGCTTTCTGCGGCGTACTGGTAATAATAAGTTCGTGATTTTTTCGGTGGAATTTGATTTTCCGGACTGCCCAATTTTTCGGTCGTTTTCGCGGTCTCTAGATAGTCCGAAAAATCGGTCGTCGACTGTAAATGTTATATAGTTGGTTTCAGTTTATGGTTTATGGTTTAGTGGCATGTCTTGTGTCCGTGTTGTGTATGCAAGTAACTGAATGTCATGTGATGACAATCAGGCTAACTACACACACCCACTGCAGGGCAACAGCCTCTACCATATCTCTCCAATTGACTCGATTTCTTGCAAACAGTGGCCACGCTATCCCCACAGGTTTTGTAATCTCATCTGCCCATCTAACTTTCTGCCATTGCCTGCTACATTTGCTTTCTACCGGAGTCCAGTCAGTTGCCCTTAGCGACCGTTAGATATCTTGCCTTTGCTTTACATGGCCTCCCCATGCCTATTCCTTCTCGATTTCGACTAGAATGTCATTAACTTGCATTTGTTCCCAGACTCAGTCTACTTACTTCCCAGCATTGCACCTATAATTTTCTTTTTCGTACCTTCCTGCATTGTCCTCAATGCAAGTTAAATCCTTTTTCGTTACCCTCCAAGTTTTTGCTCTAGTGAGTACTATTAAGATACAGCTGTTACATACTTTTCTCTGAGAGCACGCCAAATACACTCCATCCTACTCTTATTCTTCCTAGTTATTTCATTCTCATGATCAGGGTCTGCAGTCACTATCTGCCATAGTAGACATATTCCCTACCAATTCCAGCACTTTGCTACGAAATGTAAACTGCTGTTTCCTTCCAAGACTGTTAAACATTACTTAGGTTTTCAGCATATTAATTTTAGACACACTGTTTTGCTTTGCCTATCTACAACATTGATGCTTAGCAATTCAGCCAATTAATGGCCTTAGCAAGGAAATGTCTCAATGAATCGCAGAACACTAAGATAATGTCCGTTAGTTGTTTTCCCTGAATGTTACCATTTCAGGTCTCACAATAATTCTTGCATGCAAGTGAATAGCAATGGAGAGATTGTGTCTCATTGTGTACCATCATTCTTTACTGCTTTCTCTATGGAGGCCTATTTTGTCGCACAACCACTGTAAATATCTTGCAGTACTTTCACATATGCCTCCTCTGCACCTTGGTTCCACAATGTCTTGATGACTGCTGACATTTTGACTGCCAGTTAACGGTTAGCTTTCTCAAAATATATGATTGCTATATAAAGGGGTTGGTTATTTTCAGTGCATTTCTCTATCAGCTGGTTGATAGTGTCATCATCATCATCATCATCATCAGCCTGACTACGCTCACTGCAGGGCAAAGGCCTCTCCCATGTCTCTCCAATTAACCCTGTCCTTCGCCAGTTGCTAGTGATACCAGTTGCTAGTGTAGACATGATCTATTGTCAAGTAGTGTTATTGAGTGTTGTGCAGTACATGGCCACAAACCATGGTATCCTATGGGAATACTTTGCTCAACGTACACCCTTCACCTTCAAGCCTTGTCTAAGTTCTGGGATCTATCCCGAAGCCCCGTGCTGCAAGACGCATGCTTGCTTGCAAGTAGCTCACTACAGTGGTAACAGCAGTGCAATACTAGAATTTTTCCATGCAACTCTTGGCAAAACGGGCAGTAAAAGACATAAAAAATCGAGTGGCAAAAATTATGGTCAGTCTGTCCAGGCGAAGCAAAAATGCCCATATGAAAAACGGATGCAAAGAATGAGAAAGAGCCCTTGTTTTGCTGTAATTTATAAAGCGAATAAGTAAGCTGGATAGCGGTGTGACCAGATATGAATAGAGTGTTTCAACGCTAAACACGCATCATAAAATGGTTCCCTCGGTTAAACCGCTGTATAGGCATGACCAAAATACAGAGCACACTTTGGCATGCTACTTTCATGCATTTCACAGTCTGCTTTCAGCACTCACGCCAGCTAGGCTGTGTGTTGTATTTTTTTTATGGCCGCACTGGAGCTTGCACCGAATGTTTAAAATGACTGATAATAACACTTAAGGAATTCGAGTTCGGACAACACTTGCGGCCGAACGCATATTCAAACCATAGTAAGCAGTGCAAATGCATCCCGCAGTTGTCGGCATGCCACCAAAGAAGGATTATTTCCTCTTTTCTAAAGCACTCACGTTAACATAGCCGCCACAACCACCATCATAGTTGCTTGCAATCAATCCTCTCAGCGCTGTAATTCTGAATCAGCAGCTGTGTAACAGTAGCTACTCTTGCTGAATACTCGACAAGTCCACGACACCTTTTGCTGTTAACCAGAGAAGTTGATGATAAAGCTCTGTGTCGCTACTGCTACGCCATATTTGTATTCGTTTACCAGATTTGTGCTAGGTTTGTGGCTAGTCTTAGCCGTCCACAGGTACAGATGTGCAAGTTGGCAATGCGAAAGTGCATTTTTTTTTAAGTGATTCAAAAATGGCCTTATATTATTGAACAACACAACTTGAGGCCCACTACAAGGTTTTTGCATTTCTCTGATGCGATAAACTGGTTATTGCCATTACCTTTAAATGAGTGCGATCCTTGGAAGGCGATAAGAAAAAAAATTAGCGATTTTTCTTCGAATATGCTTGCTGAGCAATGCAGCACTAGCCTGTAACATTTATGACAATTTTACAGGTCTAAATTAACAGCTGGTGCATTTGTGCTCCTCGAATTCTGCAAGTACTTTGGCCGTGACCTCCAGGTCATTTCGGTAAAACTGCTAAGAAAAGCAGATTGATTTATGTAGCAAAAGTCTGGTGCCGTTCATAAAGCTAATTTCCAGAAAACCACTGTTAGTTCCTAGGTGACACCGAGTGTTGCTGCGTAAAATGTGACTAACGTGATGTAGCCAGCGAGGAGGGACGAGGCGTAGCCTGCACAGTGTCACTTAGTTTATTAGGTGTAACTGTCCAATGCCAAATGAAACAAACAGCAAAAATGGGTGTCCTCGCATGCTCCATCTGGTGGTAAGGCAACAAACTGTCGACAGGGGTGGAAGCAGGCACCAGCTTTTTGGAGCAGGCACGGGAGCACCAAAAGTCTTATTTTGGAGCAGCTTTGGAGTAGCAAAAGTCTTATTTTGGAGCAACTTTGGAGCAGCAAAAGTCCCATTTTGGAGCAACTTTGGAGCAATTTGTAGGCCATTTCAGAGCACTTTTGGAGCAGGCTGGTGACATTTAAATGCGACTGAAGGCAATTTTGTTTGCAACTTGTCCAAAAACTGCATAAATATTGATCATCAATCCTACAGGCCAGAATTCTTTAAAAGCACTGCAATTGTTCTAAAGATAATTGCTAGAGTTCATAAAAAAAATAGACATGTGGCAGCTGCTACAAACAGTAGTTGCAGTAAATTAGCCGTTATCAATTTCAGTTCCGAAAAAAAAGAAAACAACATAACGGCAACAGTTCGTCAAAACCATCAAAAGAGTGCAGCAGAATCTTGAATATACTATGTCAGGACTGAAAAAAAAAGAATCAATACCTGCCAACCGGTGGATTTTAAATTCGGAAAATTGCCGCAGCTAAACCAACAAGAAGGTACTCACGTAATTTGCACCCTCGCGTAAATGCGCACCAAGAATTTATTACCCAAGCGTATATGAAAAAAAAAATGCACCAGCGTGCATGCGGGTGCATGCAAGGCAGGCTGTGGAAAATCGGCGCGAACGCATTGCTGTGTATGGCTGCGAAAGGTGTGAGTAGCAAGGGGACGCCAGCCGCACTGCTGTGAAGATGTAACCCCGTAACTGGCCACGCCAAGCCAAAGCAACGTCAACAGTGTGCGAGGTATGAGCACGACGGTACCTCGCACGACGGGTAGTAAGCCCGATGTCCATTTCCTGGCAGCTCCACGTGTAAGAAGTTCGTAATTCGTTTGTTAAATTGGCTCCGGTAAATAAAATTATATTTGTGGGCTGTTTACCCGTTCCACTCGTACTGGCAGTCGCTTTCCAGGACAAAATGTCGGGAATCCTAAACAACCGAACCATTGTCGGTTCGGTCTGCCGCTATTCAGCCGGTCCTATCGAGAGGACGCTGTTTTAGTGCCGTTTATCTCCAGAGTTTTTCCTTCCTCCAAGAGCGAACCCAACTGTCGATGCCAATGTGGTTGCGTCCGTTTCGCAGCGAGCGCCCAGTGTTGCCCAGCCGACAATAACACTCGGCTAAATTTGGCTCTGTATACTTGCAATAAGCGTAAATTGCCGTTTAGGTGCAGCTTGCCGCAGGAGATCAAATTGGCGCAGCATGGCGCAATTGGCGCAGCACTTCCACCCGTGTCGAGAAAACAAGCCATCTGATGGTGGCTTGTTTTCACACTGCACGTTTGAAGTAAATGCAAGAGATAGCTTTAGTTTGCAGCCATAGTTTCGGAGGCTGCACGCAGCCCTCACTTCATCAGGGTAAAATGAAGAGTTACACATAGGCTCACGTAACCTGCAAGGCTGTAAACATGGTGCAGGCACTGCAAGGCGTAATACTGACTTCAAAGAGGTCAAAGGAACAGCCGGGTCTCCATGGCAGCCTTAGAGCTAAAATCTCATAGTTGAGGTGCAGTTCATACTGCATGTGTCCTCAAATGCTTCCATTGACAACTTCTCCAAAAGGTGCACCTCCACCAGCTATCTTCATATGTTTGGTCGTACCCATGCTTCTAATTTTTTCTTATGTTCACCTCTAACACCCAGTTTCCAATATATCATTCATCCCTCATTATGCAACCATGCCAATGAAGCATTAACTTGTGTCGATTCACACCTGCATTTGCCACCATAACCATGCACCCTATTATTATCTCAATTTATCATAGTCACTCCACAGATCTAAGATTCTATCTTTATCAAATTGGTGCATCAAGTAGTCCTCTGTGCCCGACATGTGGTGTGTGGAAGGATCTTTAACACTTGATCTGTTGCTGCCAAATCTTCAATCCCCATCACAAGGCACTGTTAAGTGCTTTAGGACTCCGTCAGGACAGATCGGTGCACCAGGAGCATGTCCTTGGACCCTGGAGTGGTGCGGCTTCGGCTGCGAAAGGGATAAAAGCATTCTTAGTTTTTCTTAGGGACATGGGTTCAGTGGACACCATTTGACAATCATGTGTTTGTGAGTGCATGAGTGTTGACTATGCTTGATGCCACCTTTCTTTTTTTCCTTTTTTCTCTTTTTCACCCTCCTCTTTCACCCTCATCTGAAGTAGCATGCTAGGCTAATAACCAGGCAGACCTCTCCTGTATTCATTAAAGTCTCTCTCTCTAAGTATTCCCAGCTGACATAATACGATAAATACGTCATACTCACAGTATATCACGAAACTACAATTGCACATTGCACCACCCTTGTTTCTTTGAGGAGCTGGATAAATTTATGAGCAGGTACTGTGAACTAGCAATTCATTTTGAAAAAAAAACATCTGTAGCCAAATAGGAAAACCTAAAAATATTGAAATTTTCAACTCTTGTCATACAACAAAGTGACTGCAAACACAAAGCATAGTATAAAAATGTGCATCTACATGAAGAAGCACCAACATAAAGTTGACAATTCATGCCACATAAAAAATTTTACTTCCATAAACACAAGTTCTCAAATTTGCACACTGTCCTCACAAGACACACATTTCAGTTTACCTCCAACTATAACTATCTAAAAGCATGTCAAGACATTTAAAGTTTGAATAAGCTAATGAAGTCCCGGAACATGTGCTTGATTTATTTGTGTAACACCCCCAGCATTTTGCACCTTTTGAAAACAAGCAAACACAGAAGTACTGCAGCTGTCAATTTCGGCACATGACACATGACAGGGAACAAATCATAGCATAAAAATGTTTACATGCATGAAAGAGCAGCAATACGAAGTTGATAAATTACACGAAGCGCGAGGTCCCATTTCTACACAAAGATGTTCTAAACCCACAATGGTAGCACCAGCCATACATTTCAGTTTACTACAATAACTAAGTTTTTAAAGGATGTCGAACCATTCAAGTTTTACTAAGCTTACACAAGTCAGAAACATCTTAACAAACCCAACATTCTGCTTTTTTTTTAAGCAACCAAGGAAGGGAATAGTGCAGTTTGTCCATCTTGGGGACAAACAGTTTGTCCATCAGCAAGTCATTCGCACACATCTATTGGTTTCTTTGACCGTGCTCCGTGAAACCCACGATGTTGCACTTCTCACCGCATGCTTCCTGGTGAGCATGTACTAATTCGAGAACTTGCAAAAGTGGACCCGGTGCATGCCCAAAGCAGTTCTTCCAAATTGCCTTCAGCTGTGGGAGCGACGGTGCAAAACGGCTTGCAAGTGCAGTTCTGTGTGCTGCAATAATAATAAAATAATATATATATAAACAGTTATCATAGGTGTGACTGTGGCCACTATCGCACAATGGGCATGGCATTGGGGTCGGCGTGCTGCCGTGAAATGCCTCCAGTAGCAGCCCATATCCCCGAGAGTGCACAGTGCATTACAAGCAGCAACATGTTTGTGCAATGGTGCCTTAACATCTGTGCACTACAACTTGCATACTTTGCACTGCTGGAAGGCAGGCCGGCCCTCGTCAACGCACCAGAGATCCACGGTAATTGGATGTTGCATGTTCAATCATATATACTAGAGGCACTTGATTTGTTGCCATGCTTCACTCCTGTATGAGCTTCAATGGTGACATTTGTGTCTCGTCTCTTGCATTAAACTCCACATTTGTCATTGATCTTCAAACCTAGCTTAACAGCCATTGGCTTGCACCAATACCGGTTTGAATGCAGCCAGCATCACATGAACTAAGTTTTCAAGTTTGAGCACAGTGGTTGGAATTTTGGCAATTCTGACAGCAAAGCTCTAGAAAGTGAAAATACAGCTTCCAACACAATATCGCTACATACTCTCTTACTGTTAATATATCTAGCCTGGCACCTCAGTTGAGGCACTTGCCACTGATATTGAACAACTAATGGAAAAATGAATTCAGGGTTGTGTGACTACGTAACAGCGTTTTTCTGTGTTTTGCACATCACCATCATGACGCAGTGACTATTTTTTGCAGTTGTTACAGGTACACAGCCTACCGACAGTTTGTAAGATGGATTTCGCATCGCCTTGGGAGAAGGAATCGTAGAGATCTTTCAAGCTGTATCGTGGCAAACATCAGAAATGCTTTCCCTGCATAGCGATACTGTGGGTTTCGCTACCCAGAATAAATCAGTGTTTCATATTAGCAAAACATACTGAACTGTGCCCACTGAAGTCAACAAGGTGTACAGTCATTCATTTCACATCAAAACGCAAGGCAGAACATGAACTACAGGTAAAAAAAAAAAGTATACATTAGACTGAATTATCACAAGTGATATTTCGAACAAATGTGTACTTTGTATAGATACACATATACATATTTTGGGCTGGCCTAGCTATACATATAACATATGCATGAAACGCTGCCTTCAACGATACAAATGCCCGAAATTCACACCGCATAACAGGGTTTGTACCTGTGTTAAAATATCAGATTGCTCTGTAATCACTATGAATGAATACATGCATTTGCATACGCAATAGTAAAATGGCAGAACAGCTATACCTGCATTAGCTCCTATGCATAAACAGTGACTCTGGCCGGGCCAGTTTGTACCAATCATATGCTGGTACAGTGACAGACGTCACTATAGAATGGACTTCCTCAGTTGTATGCACTTTTTGCAAAATCCTGAGAAGTTTGGTTTGGTTTCGTTTATTGGAGTTTAATGCCCCAAAGCGACTCAGGCTATGAGGGACACCGCAGTGAAGGGCTGTACTGGGCAGTGACATCGCACAGTACACGGGCCTCTAGAATTCCCCTCCATTGAAATTCAGCCACCGTGGCCACGATCGAACCCGCGTCTTTCGGGCCAACAGTTGAGCATCGTAACCACTGAGCCACCACAGCGGGGAAAATTCCTGAGAAGTGCTACCCTAGTTAACTCAATGCATGTGCAGCAAAGCTTTAGCACTGCTCAGTGCATGAAATAAAGCCCATATACTGCGTCAGGATGCATGCTTTGCCTTCTGCAAAGCACTGATTATTATGTCAGCATGTCAATATCCGTGATATCCAGACAAACCAGTTTCATTGAATGAACCCTCTCCCACTGCTGTCCTTTTTTCTCCCATTTGCTCACCTCTGTGCCCGTTGTGCACACATACTAAAAGAACCCACTATTAGCAAAGCATAGAAAATTAGTGAATCACTTATTCTCGTTCTGCAAGGTAGTTTTATCATGGGAAGTAGCGGGGCCAGTTGGTTCATTTTTCAACTTAAAACAGTGCGCAGGGACAGGACACAGTCAAGAAACACACAGACACAGCACTGACTGACAACTGAGGAATTTACTGCTTTGCTTGCAATAAATACAGAAATTATCGTCTAAAATACAAAGAAAGCCTTGAAATCGTCATTTTGTCACTTCTGTCGTCATTGCTTGTCCAGATAACCCATTTCTTTTTTCGTCAACGTTAGTGATGGTGTGCTTACGCAGGTGGAACGATTCTTCTGAATGATGAACGCTTCGTATATCTCTCGCATGAGCTTTCGGGGGTATCTTCTCAGAATCTTGCAGCGTCGAAAGTGTGGAATGCATTCGCAGTCCGACACGTGTCCCGCTAGCTTGCTGCCATATCCTTTTTCGATGTTGCCGACGTGTTCCATGAGACGTATGTTGACGCAGCGTCCTGACTGCCCGACATATGACGCCCCGCATGACAAGGGGATCTTATAAACTACATCACTGTCGCATTCGGTGAATTTGTCTTTGTGCTTTGTTTTACAACGTGCTGTTTTTTCAGCGCCTTGGTTGACCATTTTGCACAACTTGGATAATTTGCTGGGCGCATTGAAAACTAAGTCCACTCCAGCTCGCGCCACCACTTTCTTTAGTGCGTGGCTGACACCGTGGACATATGGCATGACGGCTACCTTCCGCTCTACTTTTTGAGGCTTCTTGGGGTTCGGTCGCCGGAACTCTTTCAGTAACTTGAAGCCAAGGCTACAGATGAGGTCGTCCGGGAAACCAGCTTCACGTAACCGTGTCAGCTGTGTCTGGACGCTTTGCTGCTGACGGTGAATGCAGGATCTATTCACGGCACTCCTCAATGCGCCTGTGGCCACAGCTCTTTTTACCAGTTTCGAGTGCGCCGATGAATATGGTAGCAGGCCTTTTTTTGACCGCGGTGCATAACACCAGCACAGATGGGCTTCTTCGACGAATAGTCGTAGATCAAGGAACTGAAGCTGATTCTCCGTCGGTAATTCTTTGGTCAGTTCAAGGTCAGCAAGACCTTCACAGAAGATCTTGAAGATGCCGTCGACAACGTCCTTGTGCTGCTCCTTGTTTGGAAGCTTGTGGATAACAAGGAAGTCGTCCACAAACCGGAATGTCCTCACGACAGTGGTATTAGCCAGAGTTTCTTGTAGTTGACGGTCTCGGCGAGCTAGCAGAAGGTCACTGAGAATTGGTGCAACGCACGAACCAATGCATACGCCTTGCCGTTGGATGTATAGGTCATCATTATGCTTTACAAATGTCGAACGTAGATAGAAGGCCAGCAACTCAAGGAATCTATCCGCATTGATTCCGCATTCATTCTGGAACCTTACAGTTCCCATGGCATCGATTCCTTCTCTCACTGTCTCAAACAAGGCAGCATGTGGCAGAGTGTAATAAAGATCTTTGATGTCTATTGAGAAGACACTCACTTTTTCCTGGCAGCCGTTCATGAGAAATGCGGAAACTTCTTCTGCCTTCTTGACAAGGAAAGGGTCTTCGACGGCGAGGAAGGAGAGCGATTCTTGCAGGTATCGTCCCAAGGGTTGCTGCCACGTTCCTCTTTCAGACACAATTACTCTGAAAGGGCAGTCATCTTTGTGGGTTTTTGCCGTGAAGAAGGCATTCAGGCATAAGCCCTCACTGTTCTTCACAGCTAGTCCTAGTTTTGTCAAGTTGTTGGCTTCACACAGTTTTAGGGCTTCGTTCCTTACTTTTTGGGGTTTAATCTTGTTCAGTTTGCGGAAGTTCTTTGCGATGGCCTGGCTTGCCTTCTCGCCAAAGGAAGCTGACGACATGACGACAAATCCTCCTTCTTTATCCGACAATAGAAGGCTGAGGTCCGCCTCCTGTAAAGACTTGGCCGTCTTGTCAAGGCGTGGAAAGGCTCTTTTCTTCGAGGCTCGACTTAAAACGTCTACCCCTTCGCTTATGCACCTGCTTACTTCTTCATCATCTCCTTTGCCGGCACTACTCCTCAAAAAGGAGAGCAGCTGAACTTTGTCCAGACGAGGTTCCATGCAAAACTTCGGTCCCAGTTCAAGCACTTGGCTTGCCTGGAGAGGCACTTGCGTGTTTCCAAGGACATGGAGTGTCTGCTTCGGAGGGGAGCGAGTGCCCTGTTTTGGAATTGATGCCAACACCTTTTTCCACAAAAAGTCCGTTACCTGTGACGCCGTCCGAAGGGCTAATTGCAGCCTTCTGGCCCCGCCGTCAGGCGGCGATTCTCGAAGGCAAGCGATCTTGAGGCAATCTTTGAAATATTCCACTTGGTGCCAGGCCTCCGAACGGAGCAACCGGCACAGCCTGATGCCATGCTTGCTTGAAGGAGGTAGTGGTCCTACCAACCATTGTAGGTCAGGCGGAATGTATCGATGCTTGATGGAATAAGAGTAAAAGCAAGCTCTGCCTGCTCTTCCTGCTCAGCCTGCTCTTCCTTGGTCGTAGCAGCAACGTGCAGAGCTCGCTTTTACTCTTATTCCATCAAGCATCGATACATTCCGCCTGACCTACAATGGTTGGTAGGACCACTACCTCCTTCAAGCAAGCATGGCATCAGGCTGTGCCGGTTGCTCCGTTCGGAGGCCTGGCACCAAGTGGAATATTTCAAAGATTGCCTCAAGATCGCTTGCCTTCGAGAATCGCCGCCTGACGGCGGGGCCAGAAGGCTGCAATTAGCCCTTCGGACGGCGTCACAGGTAACGGACTTTTTGTGGAAAAAGGTGTTGGCATCAATTCCAAAACAGGGCACTCGCTCCCCTCCGAAGCAGACACTCCATGTCCTTGGAAACACGCAAGTGCCTCTCCAGGCAAGCCAAGTGCTTGAACTGGGACCGAAGTTTTGCATGGAACCTCGTCTGGACAAAGTTCAGCTGCTCTCCTTTTTGAGGAGTAGTGCCGGCAAAGGAGATGATGAAGAAGTAAGCAGGTGCATAAGCGAAGGGGTAGACGTTTTAAGTCGAGCCTCGAAGAAAAGAGCCTTTCCACGCCTTGACAAGACGGCCAAGTCTTTACAGGAGGCGGACCTCAGCCTTCTATTGTCGGATAAAGAAGGAGGATTTGTCGTCATGTCGTCAGCTTCCTTTGGCGAGAAGGCAAGCCAGGCCATCGCAAAGAACTTCCGCAAACTGAACAAGATTAAACCCCAAAAAGTAAGGAACGAAGCCCTAAAACTGTGTGAAGCCAACAACTTGACAAAACTAGGACTAGCTGTGAAGAACAGTGAGGGCTTATGCCTGAATGCCTTCTTCACGGCAAAAACCCACAAAGATGACTGCCCTTTCAGAGTAATTGTGTCTGAAAGAGGAACGTGGCAGCAACCCTTGGGACGATACCTGCAAGAATCGCTCTCCTTCCTCGCCGTCGAAGACCCTTTCCTTGTCAAGAAGGCAGAAGAAGTTTCCGCATTTCTCATGAACGGCTGCCAGGAAAAAGTGAGTGTCTTCTCAATAGACATCAAAGATCTTTATTACACTCTGCCACATGCTGCCTTGTTTGAGACAGTGAGAGAAGGAATCGATGCCATGGGAACTGTAAGGTTCCAGAATGAATGCGGAATCAATGCGGATAGATTCCTTGAGTTGCTGGCCTTCTATCTACGTTCGACATTTGTAAAGCATAATGATGACCTATACATCCAACGGCAAGGCGTATGCATTGGTTCGTGCGTTGCACCAATTCTCAGTGACCTTCTGCTAGCTCGCCGAGACCGTCAACTACAAGAAACTCTGGCTAATACCACTGTCGTGAGGACATTCCGGTTTGTGGACGACTTCCTTGTTATCCACAAGCTTCCAAACAAGGAGCAGCACAAGGACGTTGTCGACGGCATCTTCAAGATCTTCTGTGAAGGTCTTGCTGACCTTGAACTGACCAAAGAATTACCGACGGAGAATCAGCTTCAGTTCCTTGATCTACGACTATTCGTCGAAGAAGCCCATCTGTGCTGGTGTTATGCACCGCGGTCAAAAAAAGGCCTGCTACCATATTCATCGGCGCACTCGAAACTGGTAAAAAGAGCTGTGGCCACAGGCGCATTGAGGAGTGCCGTGAATAGATCCTGCATTCACCGTCAGCAGCAAAGCGTCCAGACACAGCTGACACGGTTACGTGAAGCTGGTTTCCCGGACGACCTCATCTGTAGCCTTGGCTTCAAGTTACTGAAAGAGTTCCGGCGACCGAACCCCAAGAAGCCTCAAAAAGTAGAGCGGAAGGTAGCCGTCATGCCATATGTCCACGGTGTCAGCCACGCACTAAAGAAAGTGGTGGCGCGAGCTGGAGTGGACTTAGTTTTCAATGCGCCCAGCAAATTATCCAAGTTGTGCAAAATGGTCAACCAAGGCGCTGAAAAAACAGCACGTTGTAAAACAAAGCACAAAGACAAATTCACCGAATGCGACAGTGATGTAGTTTATAAGATCCCCTTGTCATGCGGGGCGTCATATGTCGGGCAGTCAGGACGCTGCGTCAACATACGTCTCATGGAACACGTCGGCAACATCGAAAAAGGATATGGCAGCAAGCTAGCGGGACACGTGTCGGACTGCGAATGCATTCCACACTTTCGACGCTGCAAGATTCTGAGAAGATACCCCCGAAAGCTCATGCGAGAGATATACGAAGCGTTCATCATTCAGAAGAATCGTTCCACCTGCGTAAGCACACCATCACTAACGTTGACGAAAAAAGAAATGGGTTATCTGGACAAGCAATGACGACAGAAGTGACAAAATGACGATTTCAAGGCTTTCTTTGTATTTTAGACGATAATTTCTGTATTTATTGCAAGCAAAGCAGTAAATTCCTCAGTTGTCAGTCAGTGCTGTGTCTGTGTGTTTCTTGACTGTGTCCTGTCCCTGCGCACTGTTTTAAGTTGGAAAAAGGTAGTTTTATTAGGAGCATTCACTAGACATGTTAGTGAATTACACTATGATGCATGCCACTGCTGCTGCAATAGCAGAACAAACTCGGAGTCTGTACAACAGAACGACCCCAAAACCAAATTCATTCCATTTCAGAATTTCCTGTCCATAATTGGCTGAAGCAATTTCCTGCTCCACATTTGCTCTTTATAAGTGCTTGAAGCCCAGGGCATGGCATCAATTCAACCAATGACAAAGGACAGGGAATCCATAGATAGAACACACTGTTGAAATAATTTTTATATTATACTGACAGACTTAAAAATGGAACCCACAAGAAAGTGCGATGCATTCAGCACTGAAGAAGGCAACTGCTAGCTGCATACATGTAGTGCTTAACCTTGACTACACTGCAGTAATGACATTTCCTTTATCCTGTATGAACCAGATACCTTCAGTTCGTAAAATACTCATAAAAAGCAGGAAGCATCCGACTAGCCATCTGTTGCAAGTCCTTGACACAACCAAAAATTCGCAACACAAAGAGCTCATAAGTGTGCTGCAGTGCAGGTGCTGGGAGCTCTACCACCAAATAAAGTTTAAGGTTGGGAGTAATTGCTGACTGACACCTACCTGAGCACAGCGTTACAGCAACAAAGCGGATTGGAATAACAGTGTTGCCAATTCAAATTGATCCACTCGGCCTCGCCCTGCCACCTGCTAGCCGTCCCAATTAGCCCACCTGGTAGGAGGAGGACAGGAAAGGCAAGGAGGTTAACCAGGCAATGCCCAGTTTGCTACCCTGCACATGGGGATGAGGATAAAGGAAGAGGAAGGGAAGAGCAGAACACTTGTGTCCGTGCAGCCATCAGTTCAACAAAGCACAGATCATCTAAAGTCTTTTGCTCAAGCCTGTGTATTTAGGTATTAGAAGAGTGCCTTGATGTTTTTTTCTCTAAGGATGAACTAGGCCAAGGACAGTTGAACTCAGACAGTGACCTATTCATGTGCGAAGGGCATGACCTTGAATGCTCTGGAGACATGCAAGTTATTCATGCATACGAGGTCTGTTAGAAAAGTATCCGACCTTTGGCCGAAGAAAAAAAAACTGGCATAACTGGAGCGTTGCAAGCCTAGTCACCTTGAAAGTAGTCTACTTGGGACTCCACACACTCCTCCCAGCGGTGCTGCCATTGGTGGAAGTATTCCGAAAAGGCCCCTTTCGGAATGGAGTTTAGCTCAGCTGTTGTTGCAGCCATAATGTCTTCTCTTGTCTGAAATCGCGCTCCTTTCAATGGCCTCTTGATTTTGGGAAACAGCCAGAAGTCGCAGGGGGCCATATCAGATGAGTAAATAGCCTGTTGAACTACAGGAGTCTGGTTTTTCGCCAAAAAAGTCTGAATCAAGTGCGAGGAATGTGCAGGAGCATTGTCGTGATGGATGCGCCACTTTACTGTTGACCTCAACTCCGGTTTCTTGCGCCGCACAGCGCTACGTAGGCGACGGAGGACATCCCTCTAGTACTCTTTGGTCATTGTTTGACCCTTTGGGGTGCGTACTCTTGGCGTGCCACACAGAGGGAGTCAAAGAGAGCAGTCAGCATCACTTTCACATTGCTGCACACTTGGCGGGCCTTCTTTGGTCTTGGTGACGTGGAATGCTTCAACTGTGACGACTGGGATTTGGTTTCCGGGTCATAACCGTACACCCAAGACTCGTCACCAGTGATTATGGTGTCGATGAAGTCGGGGTCACTGTTTGTGGAATCCAGCATGTCCTGTGAGACTTCAACACGAAGCTGGTTTTGCTCCACCCTGAGCAGCTTCGGCACGAATTTCGCTGCAACTCTCTCTATGGCCAAATCTTCGGTGATAACAGAATGTGCAGAAAAATTACTCATGTCCACCTCTTCCACAACTTCTCGGATAGTCACACGATGGTCTTGCATCACCACAGCGTTCACTTCGGCAATGACCTGGTCATTTCGGCATGTTGATGGCTGATCGAAGCGTGCCTCGCTCTCCACCGATGTGCGGCCATCTTTAAACCAATTTTACCACTGCTTAATCTTTGTGCTGCTCATAGCATCGTCACCGAAAGCCGTTTGAATATTCCGAATGGTTTCCACTTGGCTGTCGCCCAGTTTATGGCAAAATTCGATGCAGTAGCGCTGCTCCAGTCACTCCGCCATTTTCCTTGCAATAAAAAACCGACGAGAGCACTGTGCACTGCCTCACTCAAACGCAGCGTCCCAGCGACTGACGCTATCGGTAGGCGGGAAAAAATTCGTGCATGCACACGAAGGTTCAAGGTCAGCTGATGCAAGCGCGCTTGTTTTATATCCATCAGGTGTTCGCAAAAAAAAAAATAAAGTCGGATACTTTTCTAACAGACCTCGTATGTTTAAAATTGCAGGCACATATACTACAAGAATCCCAAAAAAAAGCACTCTGTATATCTCCAGCACTAGCCTGGTCAACGACCACCATGATTTTCCGCCCACAAATCTTAGGCAGCGACAGTGAAAAGCTTCTTTTTCATGAAGGTACAATGGTGCAAACGTTTACATGTGACAGGGAACAGTCTCTTTGGAAGACAATTTTGATGCAACGTGAACTGCCCAGATGATGAATCCCAAGAAATACGATGCCTTCTTTCGCTGCCTTCATGACTACAAGCAAACTTGCGTCCGTAATGCCATGTTGACATAACAAATGACGTCATAAGACTCCTTACTGAGCGGGATGAATGTCTACACAGCGATGCACTCATGCTCAGAGGTGGTCCTGAGTGACTCCAGGATAGCCGTATCGTAGATGTCTAGTGCTACAGTGCAGTAGTGATTTCGTCAGGCACGAAGGCCTCCAGCTGCACAGAGACAGCTTGGCTGTTAAGCTGCCTCATCTTATCCATTGGGTGCACATGGGCAATGAGGATAGTGTGCCTCATTGGTTGGCTTCAAGTCTTTACCGCGGACACACTGCCACCTCTTAGTTTGTAGAATGGCTGTCACAGTACAGCGGAGGTCAGGGCTCAATTATTGAACCAGGACATAATTTTATTCAAATGCAAAGCTTCCCAAGAAAGCTTTATAGCTTTCCTATGCAGCTGTATGGCTACACTCTGTAGGATGTCAATAAGCAACTACTTTCTAAGCAAAATTCTCCTCCACCTTGGTGCAGTCCCCTAAATATCACTGTAGGACTAAGAGCGGAGTACTAAAAGTGTTTCCATAGCACAGGCAAGTTAAAACCTTCAGAATCCATTGCTATGTCCTTATTAGCTTAGCTTGTGCCATTCATGGTAAGGTGGTGCAGCTCAGAATGTACTGGTCACAACACAGTCATTATAATATTGAGTACTTTTACTTAATCCAATGCGGGATTGTGTGGCATTACTAAAATAAATCCTAACACTGAAAGGATTGAAGGGAAAAGCACCTGATTGTCTCACCACTTCATTACTCATCAGCACCACAGCACAATAATTGCAAGACATCCTCAGGTAGATAGCATAAATAAGTGGCTGACACTAAGCAACTGTAGCATTACATTACAAAAACTCCATGAAATGACCGGCCAACAATGCAGCAACACACAACAGAACCACCTGCGCATACCACTACCATGTACAATGTCCTTCCAAAGTAAGGCAAAAAGCAGCATGCACATTTTGAAAAGAAAAGCAAACAAATTCTACCTTGAGGAATGCTACACTAATGATGTTTCGTACAAGCAATACAGCCCAACAACTTCAATGCACTTCATACACAGCAAACACGTGCGAGTAATGAAGACTTGAGGGCTGGACGAGTTGCAGTGGGCTCATTTTTTGAAGGGCAAGGATAGATGACAGTAGAAAGAAGATACTTGTGCTAATCAAAGAAGGTAATTTGGAAGAAGCAACAAATTACAGCTAAATTAAACTAAGCAGACAGAGGAAGAAAATAAAAAAGGACTGCTAATGGTTTACAGCAATTATGAACGATTAAGCACAAACTGTTTGTGTGCATCAAGGAGCTTTGACTATGAATGCAACTGCCAAACAAATGCGTAACGCGAGCCCCAGCGTCTCGCTGTTATGTGAAAAATTTCAGATTAGAGCTTTATATGGGGAATTCTGAGCAGGCAGCCACATTTCCTTTCTGTAGGTGTTGACACCTCAGTGAGCACAGCAGATCGATAGGAGTGCTGTTAATTTAGTCTGAACTCTCTTGAAACAATGCTCTGGTAAAAAAAAAACTTGCACGTGGCCAGATATCTGCTCAAGCAAGCTAGCGCGTCAAGTGTGGTAGGTCTGGTGGCAACCCATTCATAGTGTTTTATGGTAAGAGGTGAGTTATGAAAAGTATCATCGTCATCATTAGCCTGACTACACCCACTGCAGGGCAAAGGCCTCTCCCATGTCTCTCCAATTAACCTCGTCCTTTACCAGTTGCGGCCACTGTATCCTCGCAAACTTCTTAACCTCATCTGCCCACCTAACTAACTGCTGTCCCCTGCTACGTTTGCTTTCTCTTGGAATCCACTCCGTTACCCTTAAGGACCAGCGGTTATCTTGCCTTCGCATTACATGCCCTGCCCAAGCCCATTTCTTCCTCTTGATTTCAACTAGGATGTCATTAACCCGCGTTTGTTCTCTCACCCACTCTGCCCTCTTCCGATCTCTTAACGTTACACCTATCATTTTCCTTTCCATACCTCGCTGCGTTGTTCTTAACTTAAGTTGAACCCTCTTTGTTAGCCTGCATGTTTCTGCCCCATAGGTGAGTACCAGTAAGATACCGCTATTGTATACTTTTCTCTTGAGGGATATTGGTAAACTACCATTCATGGTCTGAGAGAACCTGCCATATGCGCTCCACCCCATTCTTATTCTTCTAGTTATTTCCCTGCAAGGTCCAGTGCCCTTGACATTTCTATGATTTCTGCGCATCTGTCGTCTTCAGCAACTTGGAATGTAGACATAGAAACTCATGGCAGCGATCATCTACCTACGTATATTAAGGTTGGTGGTGCTTTTTTACGTTCCGAGCGGCGTAAGGTACGCTACACGAATTGGGATGTTTTCTCTGACACAGTAGATAAATTGCAGCTCTCCCACCTTGATTATGAAAACTTTATTGATGCTGTAGCACGTGCTAAAACGACCAGCACTAAAGTTGTAACCTTACCAACAGTGTACTCAAGTGTAGATGCTGAATATGAGCGACTTCGAGCAATTCGCCGCAGAGCAGAGAGACGAGCACTCAGGACCAATAACAGAGAAGACATCAGCGTTGCTAGGCGTGCACAGAAACACGTTCAGCGCCATTTGGACAAACTCGCAAGACGGGAATGGCGATCTTTCTGCGCAAAGCTCGATCCCAGAAAGCCCCTTTCGAAGATTTGGAGCATTGTGCGCAGCCTCAGTAGTCAGCCGGCACCATTAAATCCTTTTGAGTGCGTAGCTCTGAATGCGAATATTTCTCGTCTCGACGCAGCAGAGGCTCTCTGTTCTAAGATAATTGCTCGTTCATCAGCCGTATCGGTGCCACTATCTCCCCAAAGATTTATCTCTTCACCTAACACCGCCCTCCTTGACGAACCGTTCACTATGGATGAACTTCATGTGGCTCTGGCAACTACCAATAGAAGATCCTGCCCTGGACCAGATGGCATAAGCTACACTACCCTCTCTCACCTGACAACTAGCGCCAAGGTTCAACTCCTTGCAGTTTATAACATCTCCTGGGAGTTCGGCCGCCTTGAAACGTGTTGGAAGCGTGCGTGTGTCATACCCATCCTCAAGCCTGGAAAACCATCAACTGACTTAAACGCCTATCGTCCTATAGCCCTTCTAAGTTGCGTCGGGAAGTTGATGGAGAAAATGGTTCACTCCCGTTTAACCTGGGACCTGAAGAACAGGGGAATTTATCCTCCGACCATGTCTGGTTTTCGAAAAGGACGCAGCAGCATTGACAATGTTATTGCCCTTGCCAATTGTGTCAAATGCAGCAAAGCAGTGCGGGCTATGACCATTGCAGTGTTTCTTGACGTGAAGGGAGCATTTGACAACGTCACACATGAGGCAATTCACTCAGCTTTACAATCAATTGGCATTACTGGACGAATGTATAACTGGCTGCGTGACTATCTTCATGAGAGATCGATTTTTATGTCAACATGTGAAGGTGACACAGCTCCGCATCAAATATCTCGCGGAGTACCTCAGGGGGGTATACTAAGTCCCACCCTTTTCAATCTCTCACTTGTTGGCTTGGAAAAATGCTTGCCACCGACAGTTGAAATCTCCCTTTATGCAGATGACATCTGTATATGGTGTTCCGGACGCAATAGGCGCATTGTGCATGCCCGTCTACAGAGGGCAATAGGCTCCATTGAATCGTTCTTAAGCAAGCGCGGTCTCGCCATCTCGTCCGATAAAAGCTCAGCAATTGCATTTTCAAGGCGTGATCTTTCGCGCTACGGGCTAAAAGTTGGTGGTACTCCAATACCGTACGTCACAACCCATAAATTTCTGGGGGTAACGTTTGACAGGTCACTGTCATGGTCCCCACATGTACAACAGATGAAAGTCAAGCTCTGCTCTTACGCCTCTATTTTTCGTATGCTCTCCACCAGCAGAACAGGCTGTTCGACACCATGATTACTTAGACTGTATGGAGCCCTCTGTGAAGGCCTTCTGTGCTACAGTCTCCCAGCTCTGGAGGGTATTTCGCAAACCAATATTAAAATCCTTGAAGCCATGCAAGCTAAAGCCTTGCGAATCTGTCTCGGCCTTCCCAAAAACACCTCCACAATGGGTACTCTAGCTGAGAGCAGACGTCTATCGGCATCAGTGCTTTTAACCCAGGAGCTCCTTCGTGCCCAGGTGCGGTTTGTGGCTCGTGTACCAAACCACCCACTCGCTGAGTACTGCATGGAGGAAATTTCTAACATTCTCCCATCACAGTACCAGCGTCCTGTCACAACCTCCACCGCACCTTGGAGGTATGCAGCATGGCAAATTAAGATCACAATCCCTGGCATTAAAAGAAAAACAAACACCCCCAATCCTGCACTTAAATACTTTGCGCTTGAGCACATTCATAGTTGCTACAATGCGTACCGTCACATCTACACTGATGGCTCTATCACGTCCTTGTCATCTGCGATTGGCGTCTGGATTCCGTCGACATACACCACAATTTCAGCGATACTCAGTCACCGCACCTCGACTACTGCTACCGAGCTGGCTGCTCTGCGTGTTGCATTTACTTACATCCTACAACAACTGCCAACAGCGTGGGTTGTCTTCAGTGACTCTCGCGCTGCACTACAGGCGATAAATTCACCAGGAAGCCTTCAAGAACAGATCGTCGATGACTTGAATAGGTCACACAGAGGCCTGTGAGTTACGTCACCGTGTTGTGCTTCAGTGGTTACCCGCTCACTGTGGCCTCGCAGGCAATGATCGTGCTGACGGTGCAGCAAGATCAGCGCATGGCGACACCTCCTTGGTTCTACCGATACCCTTTTCCCGTAGTGATGGCGCGAGACTTCTCGCTACTAAAGCCTGGCAGACGCAATGCTCTTTGTGGTGTGATCCGCGGCGTCAATACAGACCCCTCTTTCGCATTGACCCCGTTTGTGAATTCCGCATGCCCCGGAATTTAAATAGACGTGACTGTAATTGCCTGCACCGAATTCGTCTGGACGTTGTCTTTTCTAAATTCTATCTTCATAAAATTGGTGTATCAAGTAGCCCTCTGTGCCCGACATGTGGTGTGCGCGAAGATATTGATACATGCATTCGAAGAAGAGACAGAAGTAGTGCATGCGCTAGAAGAGGAAGAAGTTGGTTGGCTCTCTCGCGCGCGCTCGAACCACTGGGTGACCGCCGCAGGTTTTTCGGCTCTGCGCGGGTGTTCTTTTTGGCGTTGCACGCTACAGTTTGGTGGAGCAGTGCTGGGTACGCTTCCCGACCTGCAAACTCCGTACAGCGTCACTACGGACCTCACACCGGTTCACCAGCGACCCAGCCGCCGTCTCCGCGGAGAGTCGCCTGAATTTGGGCCCCTTCCCCCGCCAACAAGGACGACGCAGCCTCGACCGCCGAGTCCAACTGACATGGCCACTGACACCAGGACCCAGCCGCCGATCCAGCCTCTACCGTCGAGTCCAACTGCCATGGCCGCTGACACCAGGCCCCTGGCGCCGATCCTTTGCCACCCACCGCGAACACCGCCATCTTTTCACGGTGACGTGTTCGAAGACGCTGAGGACTGGCTGGAGACGTTCGAAGACGCTGAGGACTGGCTGGAGACGTTCGAGCGGGTCGCACGCTACAACGGCTGGTGCGACGAGCGCAAGCTGAATAACGTCTACTTTGCCCTGGAAGAGTCTGCTCGGACGTGGTTTGAAAACCACGAGGCTACACTTCCCACCTGGGAGACGTTTTGCCGGAGTCTCCTGGCTACGTTCCCCAACGCTGACCGCCGGGAGAAGGCTGAAGCTGCGCTGCACTCCCGAAATCAGCGCACGAACGAAAGCGTGCGCATGTACACCGAAGACATGGCCCGTCTTTTCAAGCGCGCCGACCCCAACATGACAGAGGAGAAGAAGCTGCGCCATCTCATGCGTGGGGTTAAGCAGGAGCTGTTCGCGGGCCTCGTGCGCAGCCCACCCCGCACGGTGGCGGAATTTCTAACCGAGGCGACCACGATGGAGACGACGCTGCAACAACGGGCCCGCCAGTACAACCGGAACATCAACTGCATGGTGCCCGAAGGCTTTTCGTCGTGTCTCGGCGGCAGTGCAGACACCCTGCGTGAACTAATTCGCTCCGTTGTCCGGGAGGAACTGCAACGGATCCATCTGCCTCAGGTTGCACCTGCGCCGCTGTCAGCGCTGTCCGAAGTTGTCAGGGACGAGGTGCGACAGGCTGCGCAGGCACCTCCTGTCCCCGAAGCGCCATCCCGGTTCGATGACCGACCCACGTACGCATCTGTTGTACGTCGCACGACAGGCTACGGTCCCATTACCCCAACGCCTGGCGTGAGCAACATCGGCACATGTCACGCAAGCGTGCCTGGCTACGGTGTGACCCCGTCGACCTCCGTGAGTAACATCGCCACGTATTCTGCAACCGCATCTGCTACAGCTGGGCCACGCCCTCGCAAGTCGGATTTGTGGCGTACACCAGACCGCAGGCCTCTCTGCTACCACTGTGGGGAGCCTGGTCACCTCTACCGCGCCTGTCCGTACCGCCAAGTGGGCCTTCGCGGTTTCCATCCCGACGCACCCTGCCCTCAGAACGGCGAACGACCGCATGAGATTGCACAGCATCTCTGGGCACGCCAGAACCCTGCCTACTCTGGAAGGCGCGAGTCCCGTTCCCCTTCGCCTCTCCGTTATCGCTCTTCCAGCCCTGGCCGCCAGAGTAGCTCTGCTGGCCGTCGCTCGCCGAGTCCGCGTCGGGAAAACTAACACCAGCGACCTCTGGAGGCAAGGGCGCTGACGTCGGGACGTGTCAAGATCCTCCATCGCGGAACCCTCGAGCCGACGATACCCGGACAGAGATAGGCAGCGACAGTATCAGATACGCTGCATCCGATTTGCGTGTGACAATTGATGGCACTGACATTACCGCGCTGCTCGATACCGGTGCTGATTACTCTGTTATGAGCCGTGCCTTCGCTGGAGAACTTAAGAAGGTTCTGACACCATGGACGGGGACGGACCCCCATTCGCACCGCTGGTGGCCACCTAATTTCCCCTGTGGGCAAGTGCACGGCTAGAGTTGGGATTAGTGGTTTTACGTACGTTGGTGAATTTGTCGTACTCCCCGAGTGTTCCAGAGACTTGATTCTGGGGATCGACTTCCTGCAGTCGAACGGCGCTGTGATTGACTTTCAGGAGGCACGTGTCACGTTCTCGACCAAACAGGCCGTGGCGCGCTTTGACTCCCGCGACCCCTGCAGCAACGCTCTGCGCATTGTCGAGAACGACGTCACGGTGCCGCCGCGGTGCAGTGTTCTGGTGCTCGTGCGGAACGACCTCTTTCATGACTACGAGGGCCTAGCGGACAGCCATAGTCCACTGCTGCTTAAGCGGGGACTTGCCGTTGCAAGAGGTCTCATCCAACTACGTGACGGCCGCACCCACGTCCTCCTGACTAACTTTGCCAACGAATATCAGCACCTGGCCAAAGGCATGGCCATTGCCTTCCTCCACGACGTTGCTGAGGTTCCAGGTTTGTGCACCGTGGGAGGACCCTCTCCGGAGTATGCTGGCCCACATCACGTTCTTCAGTCAGTCAGAATAAATCCTGCCTTGCCGTCGGTTCAGAGGGATCTTCTGTCGGCCCTCTTGGCAGAATTTGCGGACTGTTTCGCTACGTGCTCGAAGGTCGGCCGAACTCCACTCGCCAAGCATCGTATCATCACTGACGAGACTACGCGACCCGTCTGCCAGCGCCCATATCGTGTTTCCCCGGTGGAGAGAGAAGCCATTCAGAATCAGGTTGCCGAGATGCTTGCAGACGATGTCATTCAGCCGTCCACCAGTCCGTGGGCATCGCCTGTGGTTCTTGTCAAAAAGAAGGACAATACTCTGCGTTTCTGCGTGGACTACAGGAAACTTAACAGCGTGACCAAAAAGGACGTTTACCCGCTGCCCAGGATAGATGACGCGCTCGACCGATTGCGGAACGCCAGATACTTCTCGTCATTGGATCTTAAAAGCGGGTACTGGCAAATCGAAGTGGACGAGAGAGATCGGGAGAAGACGGCTTTCGTGACGCCTGACGGCCTCTATGAGTTTAAAGTGCTCCCATTTGGTCTGTGCTCAGCACCGGCCACTTTCCAACGCATGATGGACACTGTCCTCTCCGGCTTGAAATGGCAGTCCTGCCTGGTGTACCTGGACGATGTCGTTATATTTTCGCCCACCTTTGACCAACACTTGGAGCGGTTGCGCATTGTGCTACAAGCGCTCAAATCCGCGCAACTCACCATCAAAGCCGAGAAATGCCATTTTGGCTTTGAGGAACTTCGCTTTCTTGGTCACGTTGTCAGCGCACAAGGTGTTCGCCCGGACCCTGACAAGACTGCTGCCGTCTCAGGTTTTCCACGCCCAACTGACAAGAAGGCCGTTCGCCGGTTTTTAGGCCTGTGCTCCTATTATAGGCGCTTTATTCAAGATTTCTCGAAAATCGCGGAACCGCTGAACGCACTGACCCGTGACGACACGCCCTTCCTCTGGGGGACCGACGAAGAGGCTGCATTTGTCGAGCTTCGCAGCCGTCTGCAAAGCACTCCGATACTCGGCCATTTCGACGAGCATGCTGCCACGGACATCCACACTGACGCCAGCAATGTTGGCCTTGGTGCAGTACTGATCCAGTGGCAAGACGGTGCAGAACGGGTCATCAGTTATGCTAGTCGGACACTTACGCGCTCCGAGACCAATTATTCTACGACGGAGAAAGAATGTCTTGCAGTGATATGGGCCATCTGCAAGTTCCGACCGTACCTCTACGGACGACCCTTCCGTGTGGTAAGCGACCACCACTCCTTATGCTGGCTGGCGAGCCTCAAAGACCCCTCAGGACGCTTGGCTAGATGGAGCTTACGCTTGCAAGAATACGACTTAACAGTAGTTTACAAGTCTGGCCGCAAGCATCAGGATGCGGATTGTCTGTCGCGCGCGCCTATCCCAATCAATACCGAAGAAACCACCGATGATTTTCCTTTCCTGGGCTCTGTTAGTACCACCCAAATGGCGCAGCTTCAGAGGGCGGACACGGAGTTGGCGCCGCTCATCGATTACCTCGAAGGCAGTGAAGCTCCCATTCCGCGTGTTTTTCTTCGAGGGCTTCACACCTTCACTTTACGGTCTGGTGTTCTCTACAAGCGCAACTTTGCCAACAGCGAAGAAGTGTTCCTACTTGTCGTACCATCACAGCTGCGGTCTGAGATCTTGAGTGCCTGTCATGATGCACCATCCGCCGGCCACCTTGGAGTCAGCCGTACACTCGCGCGGATTAGACAAAAGTATTATTGGCCCAGGTTACTCCCATCGGTGCGGGCCTACGTCAAAACATGCCGTGAATGCCAACGTCGGAAGACTCCTCCATTGAAACCGGCCGGATTTCTTCACCCCGTCGATCCACCGAAGACCCCTTTCCATCAAGTGGGCATGGACCTCCTTGGCCCATTTCCGAAGTCTTCGTCTGGAAAGCGTTGGATAGTCGTTGCGACTGACTACCTCACACGGTACGCTGAGACCACGTCTCTTGCCAAAGGCACTGCTGCTGAAGTGGCGCAGTTCTTCGTCCACAACATTGTCTTGCGTCATGGAGCACCCGCCGTTGTTGTTACTGACCGGGGAACTGCTTTCACGGCCCGCTTAACCCAGTCCGTGATGACTCTGACGCACACGAGCCACCGACGTGCTATGGCGTATCACCCGCAGACAAACGGGTTGGTAGAGCGACTCAACCGCACACTAGCCGACATGCTATCAATGTACGTTGACGTCGAGCGTCGAACTTGGGACGCCATTCTGCCGTACGTAACGTTTGCGTACAACACCGCCCTGCAGGAAACAACCCGACTGACCCCCTTTCAGCTTGTCTTCGGTCGCCAGGTGACCACTCCGTTGGATGCTATGTTGCCCGTCGACCCTTACTGCGACTCTGACGCTGACATCGACGTAGATACCTTCGTTCAGCGTGCTGAGGAAGCGCGTCAACTGGCCCGCCTGCGCATCCACCGTCAACAGGAGGCTGACGCCACTAAGTACAACTGTGGACGCCGTTTCGTCAGTTATGCTCCCGGCGACCTTGTGTGGATTTGGGTACCTGTTCGTCGCCGCGGGCTCTCTGAAAAGCTGCTGCGCCGATACTTCGGCCCTTACGAAGTAGTGCGCCGCATCAGTGATGTGACTTATGCAGTTGCTCCCGCCCCGACAGCTTGTTCATCGCGCCGGTCGCACCGAACTGAAGTCGTACACGTTGTCCGCATGAAGCCTTACCACGACCGGCTACCTGACTGAACTGCGGTCCACTGCAGCTGTGTTCTACCCTTTCGCTGACTTTTCTCTCCTAGCCGCATCGTGTCGATGCTGCAGAAGAGGGGGCAGTGATACATGCATTCGAAGAAGAGACAGAAGTAGTGCATGCGCTAGAAGAGGAAGAAGTTGGTTGGCTCTCTCGCGCGCGCTCGAACCACTGGGTGACCGCCGCAGGTTTTTCGGCTCTGCGCGGGTGTTCTTTTTGGCGTTGCACGCTACAATATTGAACACTTGATTTGCCACTGCCAAATCTTTAATACTCATCGCAAGGCACTGTTAGGTGCTTTAGGACTTCGTCAGGACGACCCCGTGCTCCTGGAGCATGTCCTTGGACCCTGGACTGATGCAACTTCGGCTGAGCGAGGGACAAAAGCTCTCTTAGTTTTTCTAAGGGACACGGGTTTAGTGAACATACTTTGATAATCATTGTGTGTGTGAGAGTGCGTGAGTGTTGAGTATGTTTGATATCACTTTTTTTTTTTTCACCCTCTTCTTTCATTCTCACCTGGAGTAGCATGCCAGGCCTATAACCAGGCAGACCTCTCCATTATCCATTAAAGCCTCTTTCCTTCCTTCCTTCTCATGATCCGGATCAGCGGTCACTACCTGCCCTAAGTAGACATATTCTCTTACTACTTCCAGCACCTCGCCACCAATTGCGAACTGCTGTTCCCTTGCTAGGCTGTTGAACATTACTTTGGTTTTCTGCATGTTAATTCTTAGCCCCACCATTCTGCTCTGCCTGTCTAACTGATTGATCATGCTTTGCAGTTCTTGTCCTGAGTCGCTTAGCAAGGCAATATCATCAGCGAATCGCAAATTACTCAGGTATTCTCCATTAACTCTTATCCCCAACTGTTCCCATTCCAGTCCCCGGAATACCTCCTGTAAGCAGGCAGTGAAGAGCATTGGCGAGATCGTGTCTCCCTGCCTGATACCTTTCCGGATTGGAATTTTATTGCTGACTTTATGGAGAACTATAGTAGCTGTGCAGTCGTTATAAATATCTTCCAATATTTTCACATAATACTCTTCCACACCCTGATTTCGCAATGCCTGCATGACAGCTGAGGTTTCCACTGAGTAAAATGCTTTCTCGTAATCAATGAAGGCTATATATAGGGGTTGGTTATATTCTGCGCATTTCTCTATCATCTGATTGATAGTGTGAATGTGGTCTATTGCCAAGAATCCTTTACGAAAGCCTGCCAGATCATTTGGTTGACTGAAGTCCAACGTTCTCCTGACTCCATTAGCGATTACCTTAGTAAATACCTTGTAGGCAACGGACAGTAAGCTGATCAGTCTGTAATTCTTCAAGTCCTTGATGTCTCCTTTCTTATGAATTAAGATAATGTTGGCGTTCTTCCAAGCTTCTAGTACTCTAGAGGCCACAAGGCATTGCGTATATAGTGTGGCTAGTTTTTGTAGCACAATCTCTCCTCCGTCCTTCAACAAATCTGCTGTTACCTGATCCTCACCAGCTGCTTTCCCCCTTTGCATTGCTCCTAAGGCTTTCTTTACTTCCTCCTTCGTCACTGGCGGGATGTCCCATTGCTGTGCTCGACTGCCTCCCTCACTAACTTGATGATTACATTCGCTACTGTATAGATTTGTGTAGGACTCTTCGGCTAATTTAACTATCTTATCCATATTGCTAATGACATTGCCTTCTTTGTCTCTGGCTCCGGACAGGCCGCCATTGGAAACTGAACCTGGCAACGTTTAACGCAAGAACCTTATCAAGTGAGGCTAGCTTAGCAGTGCTGTTGGAGGAATTAGCCGGTATTAAATGGGATGTCATAGGGCTTAGTGAGGTTAGGAGGAGAGATGAGGCGTATACGGTACTAAAGGGTGGGCATGTACTGTGCTATCATGGTTTAGCAGATAGGTGAGAACTAGGTGTGGGATTCCTCATAAATCAGGATATAGCTGGCAACATCGAGGAGTTTTACAGTATTAACAAGAGAGTGGCAGCTTTCGTAATTAGGCTCAATAAGAAATACAAGCTGAGGGTGGTGCAGGCCTACGCGCCTACATCAAGCCATGACGACCAGCTTCTATGAGGATGTGGAATCGGCAATCACCAGAGTAAAATCACAGTACACTGTACTGATGGGCGACTTTAATGCGAATGTAGGTAAAAGCAGGCTGGAGACCAGGTGGTAGGTGACTATGGCGCAGGTTCTAGGAATAGTAGGGGAGAGTTATTAGTAGAGTTCACTGATAGAAATAATTTATGGATTATGAATACCTTCTACCGCAAACGAGCAAACAGGAAGTGGACGTGGAAGAGCCCCAATGGTAAGACTAAAAATGAAATAGACTTCATACTGTGTGCTCACCCTGGCATCGTAGAGGATGTGGAGGTCCTCGGTAAGGTCCGTTGTAGCGACCACAGAATGGTAAGGTCTCATATTAGCTTAGATTTGAAAAGGGAATGGAGGAAACTAGCAAAGCGAAAGGCTATTAACGAGTTAGCATTAAGAGGGAAGGTAGAGGAATTCAGAATGTCGCTTCAGAACAGATTTTCCGCTTTGACTGAAGAAGACGACCGCAGTGTTGAAACAATGAATGATAATCTCAAAGCTATCGTTGGAGAGTGGGCCGCAGAAGTAGGTGGTAGGAGGGTTCGACAGGATATCAGCAAGCTATCTCAGGAGACTAAAGATCTGATTAAGAAACGCCAAAGCATGAGGACGTCTAACTCCACAGACACGATAGAACTAGGAGAATAAATAAGCGCAAGGTAGCCGACATAAGAAAGTTTAACATGGAGAAAATCGAGCATTCTCTAAGGAATGGAGGTAGCCTAAAATCAGTGAGGAGAAAACTGGGCATAGGTAAAAACCAGATGTATGTGCTAAAAGACGAAGAAAAGAATATTGAGTAACAAAATGTGTTACTACTTTCAAATAATGATAAGCGACTATTCTGGGGCTTCCTCTTGCGGCAGTACCAGGTCTTCCAGCAATAAAAGTGAGCAGCAGGTCAGTGGCAAACTTTTTCATGGTTGTAACACACTGCAGGCCCACTACAACAGATGCACGATTATGCACTGGGGCATCACCAGAGAGAGATCAATCACTGGCCAGCAATGTATGAAAAAAAAAATCCAGTCTTAAATTTATTAGAAAACCAAGCACTGCACTGTCTATACCTATTTAAGACAGCCCAGCCTAAATCCTCTAGGCAAGATAAAACAAAAATCAGCTGCGAGCAGTTGGGGCCATTATGACAAAATGTAAGATCGAACACACAACCCATTTTACTCAGTGCTGTATGGGTGTTGTTTAGAGTTTCTGCCACCTGTGCAAGGAGAAATATTTGCCAGACATGAAGGGCACTATGTCAGTGATAATATTTGAAAGAACATTTCGATTTTTTTAAGCTGTTCCTAACTCTCATCAATTTCTACACTGTTGCCCTATCGATTCCACTCTCATAATGCAAACTGACCATTACACATTCACAGAAGCAACCTTCCAGAACGTAAACAATTCTTTTTTTGTCAGAGTTCTTGATCCTTATACGCCCTGTACACTATCCCCCACATGATACTTTCGAAAGAGGGCCTTTAGGGGTAAAATGACCAAATAAATAAAAAGATCTTAGTGTTGGCCAGCCTTGTATGAAGAGGTGAAACAAGATGGGCAACCATTTGCAAACATTGTACCCTAGAGTTCCACTCCTGGTTTTAGTTGCTTTTTTTTTCTCGTTTTATTGCACTTTTGGCCCTTTGCTTTAATTAATTTTTTTCCATGATTCATTGCTTTTTCCAAAACATCTCCACCTGAAACTGATTGTGTCACCTATCTGTCTTTTGTCATCAACTTTCTGTACACATGCTCCATAGCATCAGTTATCTGTGAGCCTTTCTGCAAAAAGTACCTTGGCTAACAGACGCGTAACACTTATTCAGCATGTCACAATACAAAAACATAATACAGGAAGCAGGCCCATACTTGGAGATCTGAGCTGCATTGCAGATGGTAAACACGCATGGTAAACACACCCTAGGATCTAAAAACCTGCTGATGCCTTAGTACAGTAACACATATGCAGAACATTACTTCAGAAAAAATAACCTTTGGTACTTCCAGGGGCTGTACTAAGCAAGGATATGAAAAGACACCAAAAGGATGACAAAGAGGTCGGGAACTTTGATTGGATAGCACAATTTGCACAAAGAAAGCAGGCAAAATGTCACTACACCTGCGACTATGGAATGGACTTTACAACGAGAAAGAAAGCAAAAGACAGCATTTATGTAGAGGGCAGCTACCATGCAGCTTAGACAAATTGCTGTTTACAAATGCTACTTCATCCTGATGCCAACCCGTCTGTGGTCCTCTGTTGGAACTACTTGCACCTACTTTTTGATGAGTGCAAGCTTTTTTTCTGTGGCCCTCCTGCTTTTTACTGCGTGATTTTTCTTGTCTCTTAGGTCTGCTAAAGCTGTTTGATTTTTACAAAATGTTTCTGAAGCTTCAGCTGCAAAAATTATTTGCACTGAGTCATTTTCACTCTTGTGTGTACTTGGGCCCTGCATCCACCATGCTGTGCAGGTATTCACACCGCATACTTTGACTGCTGATGCTAAGCAGCTAAAGAAACAAGTTACATTTCTCACTAAGCAGTTTGACTGCCTCTATAGATGGTACAAAAGCATAACACAAGATTCTGCTGCCTTAAACTAAATGAGTAAGAGGGGGTTCTGGCCAAGTTCAAACTACATAGTCTGCAATGACCAACAACAGTTCAAGTCAAATGTTCAGTCTACAAGCATCCCTTGTGTTTCGCGGTCGTCGTCTTCTTCACAGCGCTGACCCAGCATGGCTGGCTGCTCTGCTACTGTAGAAGATGTTGCTTCCACAAGAGCCACAGCCAAACTGGTTTATTCCAGTTGCTGCGCATCTCTTCCTTTACTTCTTCGCCTCATAGTGCATGGTGCTGGGTCACGTCACCACAGGGCCTCCCCCTCAGGAGATGGAGTCGTACCAGTGAACAGTCTTTCAGAAAGGTGAAAGTGGGCAGTTGATGAAGGAAGCACGAAGTTGTCGACGTGTGGCTGGCTTTAGGTGATCGAGGAAGACATTGGTGTAGTGACCGTTGATGCGCAGCGTATAAGCTTTGTTGCCCTGCCCAATGACGAGATGGAGTCCAGTATAAGGTGCCTGAAGCGGAAGGCAAGCCCAATCCAAGCGTAAGAAAATGTAGGTGCTGTCTCTCAAATCGCAGTGGACAAAGACCGGCTTCCACTGGTGAGCGTGTGTCGGAAGGGCGGAGATACGGGACAGGAGAGTGGTTAGACGTTCAACGTAAGGTATGCCAGGAGAAGGACAAATGATGCTTTAGGCAGGCGGGCACACGAAATCAGCCGGTGGACGCAATGATGTGCCATAGATGAAATAAGAAGGGGCACATCCGAGGTTTTCATTGATGACTGTACGAAGGCCTAAAAGGACGACTGGCAAGGAAGTGGCGGCCCAGTTCTCTGGAAGGTCGTAAGCCATGAGCGACACCTTCAGCTGATGGTGTAACCTTTTGACCAAAAGGTGGGTGATGCCGAGAAGCTGGGTCAAACTGGCAGTCAGTGGTGATTTCTGCTGGCATACCGAAACGGGCTATCCATGTGGAAATGAGAGCAGAGGCAAGTTTCCACAGTGATGTCCAGTATAAGAGTGGCTTCCGTCCAGCACACAAAACGGTCATTTATGATGAGTATATAACAGTAACTGTGCAATGATGGTAGTGGCCCGACCAGGTCGATGTGAATAACTGAAAAATGGGTTTGTGGTCCGTGAAGATAAAAAAATTTCGACCTTCCAAGAAGAAAGAAACTGTTTCATGGCGATGTACGCTGCAAGCAGCTCACGACCGAAAGCACTCTACTGCTGCTCTGAAGATGAGAGCTTTTTCGAGAAAAAACGAAGTGGACACCATTCACCACTAAGAAACTGCACCGGGATGTCACCAACGGCGGAACCTGAAACATTGGCCATGACGCTCGTGGGTGCGTCGTGCGCCGGATAATCTTAAAGGCTGGTAAAGGCAAGACGCTCTTTGACAGCAATGAAAGCAACATTGGCAGCTTCGTTCCAGGAGACAGCAGGTGCCTTTGGTTTGGCCAACTGGAGTAAACTTTCGAGTGGTTGCAGAAGGGCAGCGCATCCAGGAATGGAACACCTGTAGTAGTTGACGAGGCCAAGGAAACACCATAGCTGACACAGTGAGTCCAGGTGGGAGAAGTCTGCGACTACCTTGATCTTGTCTGGAAGTGGTTGGATACTGTGGGCATCGGCTAGATGTCTGAGGAATTTGTCGGTGTTAAGAATGAGTCTGTGGTAAGCAAAACGTTCGAAGACAAGGTGCAGATGACGGAAGTGCTCGGCAGGAGAGGAACTAGTGATGAGGACATTATCGACGTATGCGCACAGAAAGTTGTCCCCAAACATTATGGTTTTTGTGAGCTATTCGTAACCCAGGATTATGAACATTACTTTCATATGGAACGTCAAAGCAAGGGTAACCAAGTCCCCTTGGTGTTACACCGAGCTTCTGAACAAATCAGCCTTATTTTTATCAAAAACATGCGCGATATGTTTAACCCAAAACCTGTATAATAAGCTATCCGATCTTATTTTTCATAATTAATGCATTGGCATTATGCATTTGTAATACGAACAAGCTAGCTTCCCTCTCACATTTTCTGGCCTTCTGTGGTACACAGTAGCATTGAAGCTGCCCTTACAGGTCTAGGGAGGCTCTTATAAACACCTTACACTGCTTTACAAACACTTTACACTAGTGATTACAATATTAATTTCCTATTAACCAAAATTAGAAATAAAAAAAAAACATTCTTCTGTGCTTCGCTTCTCTTGGTTTTAATCACTGTTGGCTTCCTTTCTAAGTATGTCATATCGAGCCCTTCACTTCGCTACACTAGCAGTCTTGATGCCATAAGGACCATAAGAAGGTTCTTGTACAACTGCTTCCCTTACATTCAATCACGCTCTACCTTAGAGTACCATATGCGGAATACAGAGGTCGTGGTTTTGGATCCCACTGGTGACATGGTTGATTTTCTTCTAATTTATTACCAATTTTCAGCCCAAAGCGATTACACCACTAGTTTCCCATTAACACAAATTAAAAAGTAAATTTAAAACTTCCCCAATGCTTCCCTTGGTTATGATGACACTTGGCTTCCTGTACCTTTACAGAACTAAAGTCCTTTGCTTCGACTTCGTTTAAAAGGTCTCCTTTTGCTGTAGCGGAGAATGGTCCAATCAACTACTAAACAATTCTTGCAATTAGGCAGTGATGCAGTTTCCCAGCTGTAGAGGTGCTAACCTTTGCCAACGTGCCAAGCATCAATTTGGTGGGGGATATCTGGCCTCACATCTCTCGTAAGGGCGGGCACTTGGGCATGCCGGTCGGTGACGAGCTCGAGGACTTTGACATTGTTGGCAGCAAGGCAATCAAGTCCTCTTTTCAGGCCCTTGGGTTCCATCGCACCACTGCAGCTGATTTCATTGGACTGCAGAGAAATGTGAAATGATAGATATCAGAAATTAGTGAAATCAGTGAACTGTGAACATGAAAAGTAGACAAAACTGCGTTACCTGGACAAGCTGCATATCAACTACCCGGTTCATATAAGTGTCCAGCAGGGAACAGATGCCATGTTTCTACAGCCAGGAGAGTCAGCCCAGCTGTCCCTAGCCAGCTTTGTGGCAGTGGTGCTCAGGTGGCTGAGTGATGCTGACTTGCCTTGTTCCCAAAGCTAGGATGAGAATAAGAGGGAGAGCAAGAGAGCGAGAGAGAGAGAGACACACACACACACACGCACACACACACACACACACACGCACACACGCACACACACACACACACACACACACACACACACACACACACACACACACACACACACACACACACACACACACACACACAGAAGAACGGTAGATTGGGCGAGTCAGCGCCGTGTTTGTCTACTCCTCTTCTAGTCCTGTCGTTTAGCGCTGTTTATATGTACTTTCGACACACACACACACACACACACACACACACACACACACACACACACACACACACACACACACACACACACACACACACAGTTGTAGCTACAATACACAGCTATACTTTGGCCAATGTAACTATACTCTTGACTTACAGCAACCTGTTAGAAAAATTCCTTGCATTTATGAGTGAATGTGCAAACACTGCTTGTCAACATATGTATTAGGTGCCATACAATTTTTAAGTAGTAAACAGAGTTTCATCATCAAAGCATGTTGTCGACATGACTACACATAACACTACTCAAGCTAAAACACCAAGTCCAGAACAAAAAGATTGGCACAGCGGTATAAGTAATACATTCATAGCACCAAGAAAATTAGCAGAATCTAAAAGATGTCACACACAGACATAACTAAGTTTTCAGCACACAGTGGTTGAAAACATGCTTGAAGAACGAATATATAATGTCCTCATTTGCAATAGCAGAAATCCTGGCATTTATAAATAAAACATCCAAACCTTGTACAAAGCTGGGGAAAAAATGTCCTTTTGGATTCTGTCGTATGTGCACTTTGAAAAGCAGCAGATGCCGGCATTCTCCAGGAGTCGCAGGAACTGTGCTGGGTTGCTTCCTGTGAATAGAATGGCAGCAGCCAGAAGCACGTTGCCATGTCCAATGCGCCTCTGCGTTGGCTGGCTATACCACTTTGTGCCGTGTGTATTTGGACATGTCGCTGTCACCACATCAACAGAGCCAATGACCTGGAAAACACACAGAGCAAGATTAAACAATTAGCGAAGGTAGGAAGATATAAAGCAGTACATTCAGGTATTCTGATCAACTGAGAAAAGATTACTGCAACTGCCACAATGTTTAAATGAGACTCAATTACACATCTTCAGTGAAGATTGTGTTCGGTGTGATGGCACTTCCTGCAGAGATTGGTGAGTTGCAGCATGCGGTCCTCATAAACAATGAATTTCAGAGGTGGTGATGGTTCATAGGAAGACCTGCAGGCAGTTTAGTATTGTCATGTGCATAATGAAACAATATGCTCAATGTACAACTACCAAAAAGATTAAAGAATGACCACCTTCAGGTGCTACTATGAAAATATTTGCCTGTTGATGTTATGCACAGGTTCTACTTAAGCAAATTTGGCCATTAACGAAGATACATACGTGCTGCTGAGCGATTGTGTGTATGCTTAGGCCTGACTTAATATACTTACGCTGCTGAGGTGCCCGAACTTGGATAGTAAGTGCTGTCATGAGGATTGTCATTGAATTTTGCAGGCAAATCATCCCAGTTTGGCGACGAACACCTCGGAGCTGTGTCCTCTTGCAGCAAAATATTGGCAACTATAAAGTCGGTCTGAGATTCTGTAATTTGGAGGAGAATTAAGAGCAATGTGCAGTTGCCAACATTGTGAAAGTAATCAGCCAAAAAGGTAGAGTTGTACCACAGATGAGCAGTGCACAGTGCGTGCGTCTAAAATCAGAGATGCACTATACTGGCATACCTCGGCTCTTCAGTGCTAAGAAACCAGCCTATTGTGTGTATACTTGCAGGTTTACACCACAGATGCATATGATTGCTCTTTCTTGAGACACAGTACAATTGCTTTCAACTGCTGGGCAAAACATTGAACTTTCATTGCTGAGGCTGCTCCCGGGTAGATCACCTGAATAACTAGCTCGCTTATGTCTGGCTTGCCAGCAGTAAACCACCTGGATGCTTCTCTCAGAGACCAGTGCTGGTCAACAAGCAATTGACATGAACTATTAAAGGATTCCAAAGAAAACCTCATGCTAGTGTGCTTGCTGGTTTGGTTCATTGGGTTTAATGTCCCAAAGAGACTCAGACTATGAGGGACACCGCAGTGGAGGGCTTTGAAAAACTACGACCAGGTGGGGTCATTTAACGTGCACTGACATCGCACAGTGCATGGGCCTCTAGCATTTAGCATCCATCGAAACGCGACTGCTGCAGCCCGGATTGAGTGTCTTTCCAGCCGAGCACCAAACCACTGAGCCGCCATGGTGGCTTCTAGTGTGCTAGCAATGACTATATCATTAGTACTCTTTCCAAGAACCCAAAGAATGTCCCGTTAGAAAATCACATGTAGCGGCACAAAAATGTATAATTAGGGCTGCTGTTACAGGGATTAACAGCATCAACAACTCACAAAATCGTAATGCATGCATTATAACATGCTTCTTTCATATTTTTTAAAAAGGAGACAAGTACTCCTTTGCACACATACCCTGCATGCCCTGTTTGCACACCAACACTTTTCGTTTTAGGCATGAATGCTGCCTGCGTACGTTTCCATGCCACTGGGGCTGTGCACTTGAGCTTTGCATCAGACTTGGTAGGTGCAGGTTTTTCTGGCCCTGTGAGAAGTGGTGTTGCTTGGCCATGGATAAGTGCTAAAACCAAAAGAAAATGTAACAAAATTGTGCAAGGAAACTAATAGCAAGGCTTCCAAGTATACAAACAGGCATTTATACAGATAGGCCATGACAAACATATGCTGGACAGTCATACAGGCTGTTTGTCAAGTGCATCACAAGATTTGCTATGCACAAGGAAACAGTGGATGAATCAGTGGTTTCCGAGGACTTTCACTAAAACGGTGGTGGTGGATGCCACTATGCTTTGTTTTTTTTTTTTAATTATAAGCCAATCAATCTGTGGAACTTTTGTTTCAAGTAAAAATCTCAGTATTTTTTAAGCTATCTCAAATTTCAATCCTGATCTTGTACCGTTAGGTCACTGCACTGCTTTTAAGCCAACAATCTTGCAACTTTCCCTTGACAGTGTTGACAATGGCTGTTTCACGTACTGATTGTGCAATTATCTATTTCTGTATGCTCACATATCGTTTGAAACAGTAGGGCAAAGCATCCTGAATTATCATGGAATGATCTTTTCCCAATTTTCCATTTCTATTTCCTAAGCAAGCCCATAGTCTTCCTTTCTGCCTCTGTTTAAAGTTCTTTACTTCCATTTCAGTTGACCACAAACTAGTTTTCTATTCCTTTCCTTCCTTTTTGAGTCCAAGCTCTTTTTATACAGGTACCTGAGCACCTCAAGTGACATTATGTTTGCACCTGATTTCCTACACCATTCCTCACACAAAATTTTACTCTGTGCTTCTCATCTTGTACAGCGTCATTTTAAGTTTCACCGTGAGCACGTAATGCTGGTACTCCGACAGCACTCTGGTTTATTTCTGGAAACGTGCGCAAAGCTGCTTAAGTGCCTGTTTTGCTAACTTAGAAGTCAACACGGAAGGAAACTGCAGGCATGGCAATTGATGTGCTTCATATACAATGACCAAAAACTTCCTAGCTCTATACAGGAGTGCACTGCACAGAAATGATGTCCAACTCTGCATTTTGGTAGTGAACACTTAGTCTATAAAGGGCACAAGATGAACGTAGCGCTAAGGCTGCCATGAAAGAAGCAAGACGAAAGTACGCAAGGGCTGCCATAAGAAGAGTCACTGCGCGTCTGTCTGCATGTCATGCAGGGTGGACATCGTTGTAGCATCAGGACCCGACAGCGAAGGTGGATTTCTCGGAGCTGTCTCAGCTTTTGATACATTGACATGGGAGACAACCATCCTCTTGCAAGGCCAACCTGTCAAATTCGAGACTGACATAGTCTGTCATCCCACCTACGACATTCAGCATGCTCCGACATCACCCTCCATTGTCGTGTGCTCCTCGGCAGCTCTACGGTCCTGATCGGAGACCTCTCACAGCCAAGGACGTAGTGCGTCTTCAACTCACCTACCGTGGACATGAAATGATCCATGATGTCTACGTGCTGAAAGATGCCCACACTCCCTTACTCGGCAACCATGCCATCAAAGACTTGCAGGTGCTAACCTTCGTCAGTGCCATCACAAAAAAGGTGAGCCTGAGACAAATTTCCTTCATTGTTTCAAGGCCTTGGCAAGCTACTACGAGAACACCACATTCGCCTGTGCAAAAGTGCGAAACCATTAGCTCTGAACTCCCCTCGCCGCATACCAATTCCGCTCTACAAGAAAACAAGAAAACAACTGGCACTCTTCCTGCACGACTTACATTTAAACCTTGATCTTAATATCCCGACTAATGCAGTGTTTTTAGACTTCGAAAAAGCGTTCGATAAGGTCCCCCATGGTCGTCTCTTACTAAAGTTATCGCGCCTTAATATTCATCCATGTGTTCTGAACTGGATTCGAGGGTTTTTATCTAACCGTCAGCAGTTCGTATATGCCAATTCACACTCTTCATCCTTAACACCTGTGCTCTCAGGGGTACCGCAAGAAACGGTACTCGGGCCCCTCCTTTTCTTGATATATATTAATGACCTACCGTGTAACATTTCTTCTCAAATCCGACTCTTTGCCAATGACTGTGTCGTTTACTGAGGAATTACTAACTCCACCAACCATTTCGCATTACAAACTGACCTTATTCGCATACAGGACTGGTGTAAAACATGGCTCATGTCATTAAATATTTCTAAAACCGTGTTAATGTCCATTCACCGTCGTCACAATCACGTAGCACCTAATTATAATATTAATAACCTGCAGATTGGAACATCCGAATCATTCAAATATCTTGGTGTGCATATCTCGCGTGACCTAACTTGGACCTGTCATATTAATCACATAATAAATTCTGCTAATTGTGCTCTAGGTTATTTACGCCGTAACCTTTCACTCGCTCCTTCCTCTATTAAACAGCTTGCTTTTCAAACCTTTGTGCGTCCCAAGCTTGAGTATGCTAATGCTATTTTTGATCCGCACCACAATAATCTTACTAACGCCCTCGAATTGGTTCAAAACCGCGCAACACGATTCATTCTACCTAATTATTCCTACCACACAAGCATCTCAGCACTAAAAGCCCGAATCAACTTGACCCCCCTAGCCTCGCGCCGTAAGATAGCACGTCTTTACCTTTTTCATAAATTCTTCCATTCTTTGCCTCTTGATAACCCCTACATAAAAAGAGCCCACCGCATCGCCCGGTTCAGCCACAGTAACGCAGTGTATCCCCTACAAGCCCATACTGTGACATTTCAGCAGTCATTTTTTCAGCGTACTGCACGAGACTGGAATGACCTGCCCACCGAAGTTGCCATTATCATCAACCCACTAGAATTCAAGCGGAGCATCGCCAACCTTTCATCTTAACATTTTTTACCATTGTTTGCCAGATACCGCCCACTCCCTCATGTAATGTCTCAACTGAGACCTTTGAGGAAATAAATAAATAAATAAACTGCAGTGAATGGAAAATGCCGGCGTCATTTCACCTGTTCATGAGCCGACTGAATGCTGTGCACCTATGGTGGTAGTCCAAAAACCAAACAGTGATGTTAGAATCTGCGTGGACTTCACTGAACTCAACCGTTACATCCTGAGAGAGTGGCATCCAATTCCGTCCGTCGAGCATACACTCGGGTTGCTTCACGGGGTCAGGATGTTTTCAAAGCTTGATGCCAATTCAGGGTTCTGGCAGATACCACTCAGTGAAGACAGCAAGAAGCTTACTACCTTCATCACACCATTCGGGAGGTTTTCCTTCAACAGGCTTCCATTCGGCATTGCATCTGCTCCTGGGCACTTCCAGAAGCAGATGTCAAAAATTCTAGAAGGCATCAATAGAGTTGTGTGTCATATGAGCGACATCCTTATCTGAGGCTCAGACGAAACAGAGCACGACGAGACCCTCCGCACCATTCTTCAACGACTAACTGAGGCAGGCCGCAGGTGTCACGCTAAACGAGAACAAGTGCCTGTTTCACCTCGACTAGCTCACATTTCTAGGTCACAAGCTTGACCAGCACGGAATCAAGCCCGACGAAAAAAAAGGTTGAAGCCACCTGAAAAATGGCCAGTCCCGATGATAGAAGCGAGTTGCAAAGGCTGCTTGGAATGGCTACATGTCTTTCCCGCTTTGTACCCAACCTTGCGGACCTGCTCCAGCCGCTTACTTGTTTGCTGTCAAAAAAGCAGCAATTCATTTTGGACATTCCTCAACAGCAAGTGTTCAACAAATGGAAGTAGCTACTTTCATCTCGCAAAGTGCTAGGGGTCTATGATCCTGCTAAGGAGACGGTGGTCAGTGCAGACGCTGCTTCCTTTGGACTGGAGGCAGTGATCCGACAGAAACAGACCAGTGGCAAGTTTTCAGTCATCGCTTATGCCTCCCGGCTTCTATCTGACATGGAGAAACACTATGCGCAAATAGAGAAAGAGGCACTTGTCTTGGTTTGGGCTTGCGGAAAATTCAGTGGCTCTGGTCGGCAAGCAATTCACAATCGAAACAGGCCACAAGCCGTTGGTACCCATCTTTATGTCAAAAAGTCTTGATGATCTTACACTGTGGCTACAAAGAGAAAAAGCGAATGATGAGGTACCAGTACGAAGTGGTATATGTACCTGGGAAAGCAATGACCGCAGCCGACACGCTTTCCAGAGCGCCTCTGCAGGAGACAGGTGACATAGAGCTAGAAAGTGACATCAAGGCTTTTTGCACTGCGTGAGGACAACCCTTCTCATCAAGCAGCACTATGGAGTGCATATTGCAACCGCGCTAAAACGACGCAGGACAAGAAAGGAAATCACAGGACAAGACGGTTTCGGCTGTTTATCTGGTGTGATTACGTTTCCTGTATAAATGTGGTTTTCCCGTAGTAAACTTTAGTTGAAGTTCCGCGTCTTGTCCTGTGATTTCCTTTCTTGTCCTGCGTCGTTTTAGCGCGGTTGCAATATGCACTCCATTGTCAACCACCAACTAGCCCGCCTTCACTTGTTACAAGCAGCACTGCCTTGAGTGGCTGAAAGAGTCCCAAAAATTAGATTGTGTGTGCTTGTATCTCCGAGAACTCTGCACAAAAGAAGGCCTTCTCGATGAGATTGACCCCTTGTACCCCTTAAAGTGAGATCCTTCTATGAGCATCGCCAACAACTCACCATAGAGGATGATCTGCTACTTTAAGCTGCCCGTGTGGTTGTCCCCCTCATGTGCAGGAAAGAAATTTATACCTTTTGCACGAAGGTCACTTCGGCATCACGAAAACCCAAGCCCGTGCTAAGGACTCCGTACGGTGGCCTACAGTGGCCAAAGACATTGCAGCCACCATAAAATATTGTCCAGAATGTGTCAAGATGTCCAGCAGCCGAAAATTGCTCCTTCAAAGCACTGAGTTTTCTTCAAGATCGTGGAAGAGAGTTGCAATGAACCAGTTCTTCAATAGCCACCAGTGGTTAATTGTGACTCATTATTACTCCAGATATCCGGAACTGACTCGTCTAAAGAAGCTACATCTAGTACAGTGATCAATCACTGCAAATCAATTTTCACCCGACACAGCATTCCAGAGGTGGTGGTCTATAATGGTCCCCAGTTCTCGTCCTCTGACTTCACTATGTTTGCTCAAGAATACGGTTTCAAACATGTCACATCAAGCCCACACTACCCCCTGAGCAATGGACTCGCTGAGGTAGCAGTGAAAATCATCAAAACTTCAATGAAGAAGACCCAATACTCGTACCTGACCCACTTGTCCTACAGGTCAACTCCACTGAAAAATGGCTACAGCCCCTCTGAGCTATTGATGGGGAGGCAGTTGCATTGGGGGTTGAGTCAGAAGAATCTTTGTCTGCAACCGCCTGCCGGAAGGCTCGTTCCCTGTTTTCCAGACGCCACTAAACTTCGGAATTTTGAAACCTAATACCTTAAACAGCAGCGAAGAGATTACGATAAACGACATGGTGTACGGCAACTTCCGACCCTTCTGGAAGGAGATGAAGTCTGGGTTACAGACTTAAAGCGAAAAGGGAACGTGATGGCGCCTGCAAGTGAGCCTAGATCATATAAAGCTGACACAGGGAACAGCACTATATGGCGAAATCGAACCCATCTTATCCTTTTTCTCAAGCCTGCAAAAGACGAGAAAGGTAACCAAGACCTCGTATATGAGGAATCTTTGTATGGCGATATACATGAGGACAACAAGGCACTAACACTCCCTGGGACTTTAGTTTCTCCAGAAGATTCACAAACAACCTTTGCTGACGCCTCTCACCAGAACACCAGGCGTGGAGGTGTGGACGTTGCGTCATTCTTCACAAGAGTTTGCTTTTTTTGTCAGGGGAGATGTTGTAGTAGCCACATGCAGTGGTTAGGCCGGTTAGCTTGGCTGCGCTGCTGCGTGCTTACGTGAGGCTCGTTGGGGCTGGCACATGTCTCGGGCTCGTGCTGCTATTCACCTGGCTGGAATAAACCTGTCCCGTTGGCATGTCAACATGACTGACAGGCTTCCTAGTCCACCATGCCACTACCAATAGTGCTCCATGCCGCCCCTCTGCTGTGCTGTACCAGACTGGGCAAGGCAAAGATTGCCCGGGTTTCTGGCTCATTTCTTTTTCCCTTAGGCACAAATCTACACTTTCAAAACAAAGCTCTGGCACCATTTTTTCTATCTATCAAAGTTCCTTTCAGTCGTTGATACCTGTTGCACCCACTTAAAAGTGCTGCAGACTAACCATAGAGTAGCTCAGTATCAATGGGTACAATGTCAGGAACAATTTCTGCTGCATGAATGCATTGCAATGCTAAGCTCCTTATCACCTGCTACCTGCATTACCGAAATACGCTGGGGAGAAAGAGGAAGAGGAAATATTTTGATTTTCCTCTTCGACGGCGGTCCATTTTAATCAACCGTAGCGCTTGCAGCGGCGTGCCGCGCACGTCACAATAACGGAAGCCAGCGGTCGGGCAGAGATAGGAACAGTGAGGCCATATTAATACAAAGCTCTAGTGAAGTCACGGCGTTCACACCAGATTTCAGTACCATTTACGACCCGTCCTTTTTTGCACTTTTTCTGGGCAACTGTGATCTTTAGATAAGCAGCCAATCAAAGCATCAATCTCCGGCGCCATGAGAAAACCGAACTAAACCAGACCATCAAAAAATGTCAACTTTTGCTCGAAGACGACAAGCCTGGAGCCTCATCCATACCCGCGTACTCACATGAGTCAGGAAGCCTGCTGACACCATCAACGATGCACTGTGCAAAAATTTTTTCAGAAGCTGACGATGCAGCACGAACATGCACATTGACAGACATCATTGAGAAAGCGTGCGATACATACCTGAAGCTTTGGCTCTGTTGGTCTGCTCTGTGAGCCCTCCGCAGCCAGAAGATGCTGTGCTGCTGTGGGGTCTCAGGAAATGCTTTGCTCGAATGCCAAAGCCACGTAGGTATGCCAGGTTGCACTCGTAGCTGTTGTTCTCGAAGTGTAGTGAGCATATAACACTGTACTTGCTCAGAGTTCAATAGTGGCACCCAGTTCCACGCACAAAATCTGCCCAGGCTTGCCTCTGCATGGCATCCCGAGGAGAGAGAGAGAGAGAGAAAGGAATTTTATTGAGATGAAAAGGAGGAGAGGTTGGCCGGCGGTAACATGGCCCTGGCCTGCTACTCCACACAGGGGAAAGGAAAGGGGAGGAAAGGGAAAGTGCGAATGAAGGTTGATGATGGCATAATAATATGAGTTTCATGGGGTGATGTCCACACCCACACACACTGGCTGGCACTCGCATCGCAGTGAGTAGACACACGTGAACTTCATGTCTTGAACACACACACCGACACGTCATTAACACATACTGGAGTAGGGGCTACATGAAAACACAAGTGTAAACCGTGTAAACTGTGTAAACCATGTAGGTAGTTCACAAGCAGTCACAAACAGGTATCCAGGACTGTTTCAAATAAAAACTTGAGCATGGCCTTTGTCACACACCACCAATCAGAACATTTCATCCATTGTTCTCCTTTCAATAGTGTAGTTCGGGCACTTGCAAAGAAGGTGTCCAAGAATCTCTGGAGTGTGGCACTGTACGCAATTTGGGTTAGTTTTTATTCTGATCTTGTGACGGAAGTGCTTGGTTTAGGCAATGCTAAGCCACAACCAGTGGAATAAAGTCCCATAACATCGCATTACCCTAGATGGCAGATGAAATCGTGAGCCGGCGTCAAGCTTAGAGACGCAGCCCTGTTGATGGCTCGAATTGTTCCAGTGCAACTGCATTGCGGTTTGCATTAAATGTGCCAGCAAGCCTCCAATGTCAGATCTGGAAAAGGCTATTTCAGTGAAAGCACTATCATCATGTGCCAGCCTAGCCTCGGCATTAGCACGCTCGTTTCCCACTATGCCGCAATGGCTCGGTATCCATTGAAGTTCTATGATATGGCCGCGGTGAAAAGCCTCAGCTAACAAAAGTACAATCTGTTGAACCAGCTGCTCGCATGTCCTTGATTTAACTTAAGTTTGTGTGACCTGCAATGCCAATCTCGAGTCACAGAATATAGTCCATTGGTGTGCTGACTGGTGAGTAATATAACAGACGGCCTCTCGTATGGCTGCCAATTTGGCTGCTGTAGATAGCCTTTTATGCATTAGCCTGAAACAGTGACATAAGGCATTTCCTGACATTATCACCGCTGCAGTTGAAGAGGTGGCCGTCACGGATCCGTCCACAAAAACATGCTGGGGGTCACCATACATAGATGCAATGTATGACAGCGCCAGCTGTTGCAGACCGCCTGTTGGGATGTTCATCTTCTTTGTTATCCCTGGAATGGTTGTACGTATATATGGTTTCGGTACTGCCCAAGGTGGCACCTCCACAATCTGTGGTGTGGCATGTAGTTTGCAGGTACTGCACTGCATTGCATCCAGAGGGCTTTGAAAAGGCTGAATCGGGATGCACAGCACTAATATTGGTCAGGGGGTGACGACGATGCCTGGTCAGATGTCGCAAATGCACATGAAGAGGCTCCTGTTGAAAATAGATTCGTGCTGGGCAGGCGCGGGCCTTGTAAACTGTGCCCCATGTAGAAGTTTTGCATGGCAAACCCAAGCATACTTTCAAAGCATGAGCCAGCGCTTTCAAGTGCACGCAGGCCTGATAGTCTGACCTCCGAGAGAACGGGTGCTCTGTATCTGAGAAGACCGACTACCAGCGCCTGGTACACGTGAAGCAAAGATGGCTCCGAGGGACCCCAGGATGTCCCGCCATACACCGCACAATGCTTGCAAAGCTGTCGAGCTATTTCTTGAGCAAAAAAATGTGCTTCGTCCAGGACAGGTCACGGTCTATCGTAACACCTAAGAATTAGTGATGTGTTACGTATGCAACAATTTGTCTGCCGATTGTGACCGGATACCACGCCATTAACTTGCGTGTTAAAGCCAGGATTACACTTTTAGTTGGTGAAAGTTCAAGCCCATGACAGCGCAAGTATGCAGACGTAATGGAAACCGAACGCTGCAACCTTGCTTGCACTAGGGGACGCGTGAGCGTGACACTTGATGTCCATATGCAAATATTGTCTGCATAGGCGGATATCGAAACAGTGTTCAGTAGTTTCTTGAAAAGGCCGATAAGCACGAGATTAAACAACGTTGGACTGAGCACTTCTCCCTGAGGAACACCACGAGCAACTTGATGATCTGCTGTGTCTCCTTCAAGAGTCTCCATGTAGACTGTCCGGTTTGTCAAATACGTAGCTTGCAATCCAATTGTGCAGACGTCCGCCTATACTACATCCATCGAGTGCATTTAATACTGCGTCATACTGAAAATTATTGAATGCGCCCTTGATGTCGAGGAAAAGAGCAGCAGTCAACTTGTGACGCCGTTTTTCATGTTCTACCATCAACACAAGATCAATTACACTGTCGGTGGCAGACCGGCCTTTGTGGAAACCCGTCATTGTGGAAGGATATAGTCCACATTTTTTAAGGAACCATTCTAGACAGGTCAGCACCATATGCTCCATAGTCTTGCCAATACAACTTGCAAGAGCTACTGGTCTGTAGGATGTTAAGTCGAGTGGCGGTTTTCCTGGTTTGAGCAAGGCCACAATGCGGCTTCTTTTCCACTGCTGTGGAAAAGTGGCAGAGGCCTAAGACTGGTTGAACAATGTTAAGAGGGCTTCCATTACCTGTGGGTCCAGATGACGAACCGCGCTGTATGTGATTCCATCAGGTCCTGGGGACGAAGGATGCGTACAAGCAGAAAGCGCTGCTTTCAGTTCTTGAATTATGAAGGGAATGTCTAGTCAATTGTCCATTGTGGGAGGAGCACATCGATGCTGCCGAGGTGAAGAAGCGCCTCCAGCAATTCTCGAACAGAAATCCTTCGCGGCCTCTAGTTCTTGCTGTTTTTCATGAAGTGCCATTGCACGGAAAGGGTGTTGCTGCTGGGGAAATGTCGATAGTGCTCGAATGACGTGCCAGATTTTGGAGAGTGGTTTGCAGGGATCGAATGTGTTGCAAAATGGCTACCACCGTTGTCTGCCTAGATTCTCTAAATAGCACTGTATTTGCTTCTGGGCATGTCGAGAGGCCCGGAGATCCGAGACATCCTTTGTCCTCCGGTATTTTTTCTCTGCGTGCTGATGAATCATCTGAAGCTGCATGTAGATCACATCCACTAGAGCTGTGGAACTGGGTGCTGAGATGTTGCACATTGTATTTTGCATGGACGCAATAATATGCTGCTCCACATCTGTTGGATTAGTGAGGTTCTCACAGCTCTTTTCTAGAAGAATGCGGAAAGCACTCTAGTCGGTGCAGCATATTTTGGCATGTGGAAGATGGTGAAACCACCGTAGCTGCACATACCCTTGGTATGTGGTCACTTCCATAAGTTTCAATATCAGCACACCACGTTGCGGACAATGAGAGGCGCCTGGATACAAATGCCAGGTCCAGGCAGCTGCCGTTGGTAGTCCCGAGCAAAAAGGTCGGCGTGCCATCATTGAGCAAAACAAGACCTGCACTGTCCATGAACGTGGCGATATCCCGTCCTCGAACTTTCATAACGGCGCTTCCCCAGCCGTGGTGATGCGCACTGAAATCTCCTACTATTATATGGGGCTCTGAAACCCTGTCGAGTAGCGATTTCAGTCGTAGGGCGTCAAATCGACCCCTTGGTGGGATGTAGCCACTTATAATAGAGATTGTGCACCCATTTAAAGTCACAGTGGTTGCTACACACTCGTGGCTACTGCCCCCAGGAATTTGATGCTGAACGTAAGTCAGGTTGCGGCAGACGCATAGTAGTACCTTGCTCAAATGCCCAGCCGCTTCAGAGAGGAAATTCTCATAACTGGACAGTCAAAAAGGCAATGTGATATTCGGCTCACATATCATAAGCACAGGAAATCGGTATTTGAATATCCTCTGCCTGAAATTTGCTAGGCGGCCTCGCAGACCTCTAGTATTCCATTGCAATAGTGCCGATCAAGAAATTCTCTCCTGTAGTGAGGGTGCTGACGACGGTAGTCATAATTTCTGACTGCTGCTAAAGAGTGGCAAGTACCGGTTCAATAGAGTCTAAAATTTGGACAGCAGCCTTAGCAATGGGCGTGTCCACTCCAGCAATTATCAGCCGCATCGCCCTGATTTGATCATCTGTTGTAGACACATCTGGCGGACATACAGGAGGACGTGTCACAAAGCTTACAGTGCGCGATGGTAGAGGTGGCCACTCTGCAGAGTCCTCCTGGGTGGTTGGCATTCTTGGCTCTTGCGGAGCTGGAGGCAGTGGCTTCTGCGCGGCAGAGCGGTCTCATTCCTCCTGATGTGTTGTCACTTCATTAACTAAATTCAGTTTCTTCTGCCAGTTTCGTGTCCTCCTTCTCGAGCGACGTACCGTGATTGCTGCTTCTTGGTGAGTAGAATGGTCTCTCACCATTTTCTTCAAGATCTTCATCTCTGTTTTTACCTTCAGACAATCCCTAGATGTTGCCTCATGGGGTCCTTTGTAATTGGCACAAATTGTAGCTTCAATCGTACATGTAGGTCCCTCGTGAACACCACCACAAGGCGGACGTGCTTTCGTGCTCGTACACGCAGCACTTACATGTCCAATCTTCTGGCATTTTCGGCACTGCACTGGTCGGGGTACATAAGGACGCACTGGGTGCCTCACAAAACCCACTTTCACATGAGATGGTAAAGTAGTACCCTCGAACACTAGTTTGACACACCGTGATTGGCCAAAACGATGGATGTCAGTTATGCGAACAGAACTTGATAGAAGTTGCACCAGTCCATATCCTTGGACTTGGTGCAACTTTGTGCAAAGCCTTCGGACTTGAAACTTGGCTTTGTCCAAAGCCGCTTCGGTGCCGGACTTGCTGAGGCAAAAGTCAACAATGCATGAAATTGGAGGCATGGTGATTGGTGTGCCTTGAAGCTCACTGTTCATGTAAACTAGAATGAAAGCAGAACAGCGAGACTGGCGGGCTCACTATAACAGTATGTGCTGAGGCATTGTGAGCACTGCCACACTCGTGAGCTTGGAGGAAAAAAAATGACTCGCAAGTACTCGTGAACAAGATTGCTAGGCTGCAAAACTTCGTCCTGTACGTCAAAATATCGTGCAATGATTTAAGAAATACCTGCTTGTGTTTTCTTCTCTGTCACTACATCCCACTGATGCGCTAGCAATGGCTCAGACTTCAAAGTGAGCATTTTCACAAACTTTAAAATGACATTAAAATATATTCTGGACCTCCTGTAAATTTAATACTTCGCTCCTATGGTCCTCACACACAAAGAAAACATATAGAAGCCTTTTGTACAACCTTGGAATTTTGTGCTTCTACCCCTTTAAGCCACACCAATGGCGAATTCAATGAAGTCTAAATGAAAAAGTGCCTCTGTGCTGGGCAACACCAGTAAAAACTAAAGAGCCCCACGTGATGCTGCAGACTTCACGGAGCAGATACAGCTCAGAAATACATCAGGAACAGGTCTCACTGCCACCAGGTTAATCATCAAAACCTTACAATCACTGCACTTCCCACTGCTGTAAGTACTGCAGGCTGTACTGCAGGGCCTATGGACTGAAGTAGCCATAGCAGTCTCCATGCTGGCTGCCCTTAGATCCGCAGTGATGGCACTAGTGAATGACATACCTGGCAGGCACACCTGAGAATAGTGCCGGGATGCCCGCTCCATAAAATTTTGCGACGCCCCTGGCGAAGACCTTTGTTAGCTCCAGGATACCTTCGCCAGCCAATAGGTGATAGCCATCAGAGGCAAAAAGGTGCTCCTTGGGTGTCTTCATTGAATCCAGAAAGTGACACTGAAAACAAAATGCGACGTGCTGATAAGGCAAATTGAGCAAGCAAGACATCCCAACAGCATAGAGCTGCAAGTATTTCGGCTTTAAGGCACATCTTGCCAGTAAAGAATGCATCCACACAAATGCAGTGCTCATTGAAAACCAAATTAAAATGACTGATTTATATTTTTGGCAGGTAACCAAGCAGACACACAAGGATAAGAACCGAGACCTGGATGTCCCACTGCACTAGGAGTGCTTTTTGGCAAAATACTGGCATAAACTGATACCTTTATTGCCTCCTCCTGCAGTCTTCTCAGCTGCTATAGTTTCCTGTTTTCTTTTGAGAATGAGTCTGAGAACCAAGGTATAAACCAACTGGAGCTACAATGTGCAGCTGTGTCCAACATGGCCAGTTTTCATCCTGATAGCATGCCCCACGAGTCTTTCATTATGACACCACCCAGTCTAACACACTACTTATGAGGATTATGACACATCACACTTTCTATTCAATAAGGGATCTTACGAAGAGATGCAGCTTTTAAATTGCAAAAATTGATCAATAAAGTCTATTTTCACAAATCATTGTATCCACTTGTATGCCTCCTTTTGTATGCTTCATTGCTGAAGTTCACCTAGTATTCTAGAACTGTTTCACAAACCATAGTGCTTCTGCATTTACAGGGTCTGTTCTGAAAGTAGTAGGACTGGTTTTTCCTGGGCAAACGGGCAGACAAGCGGTGGTCTGCGCATGCAGTATCGTTGAAGGGGGGATATTGGGAATGCTGGGGAAAATTAGTAGTCGGCTCTCGGCTGTTGAAGAGAGCAGGTCGCTTGTACTGTGAACCCCTGTCGAAATGTCTCGTCACACAGAATCATGAAGCGTTTACTGGATCAGCGATACGCAATCAAATTTTGTGTAAATCTTGATAAAACGGGCAAAGAGACTTACGACATGATTAAAGAGGCCTACGGTGACACTGCCATGGGTAGATCAGGTGTTTTTTGAGTGGCACAAGCTGTTCCCAGAAGGTAAGGAAAGAGTGGAAGACGACAACCGCTCTGGATGCCCTTCGACCAGCAAGACCAACAAAAATGAGTAGCGAGTGAAACATTTACTGAACCGTGATCGCAGGATGAGTATCAGAATGATTGCTGATGACTTGAGCATTCCTCAAACCCAAATTTTTGAGATCGTGACAGAAAGCTTAGCCATCAGGAAAGTGCACATGAGGTTGGTGCCGGGAGTGTTGTCAGTGGAGCAAAAGGCCAACCGGAAAGCGATCTGCCAGGATCTTCTTCATCATGTGAATGAGGACCCCGATTTTTTGCCCAGCACAAGGCAGCAACAATACCTCAGCACTCCTACAGCCCCGACTTGGCCCCGCCAGATTTTTTTCTATTCCCGAGAATAAAATAAATGCTCAAGGGGAAACATCACAGATCGGTAGAGGCGGTTAAACAGGCCGTGACGAGGGAGCTAAACAGCATTCTGGTCCAGGCGTTCCTGGAGGCGTACGAAAACTGGAAAACTCATTGGCAGCAGCGTGTAGGTGCGGAAGGGTGCTACTTTGAAAAATTCTAACCGTTTGTACTATTCTCATGAATAAATTTTATTAAAAAAAATGAGTCCTACTACTTTCAGAAAAGACCCTGTAAGACAAGTGCTCGAACAGTTGGCATTCTCCATTCCGTTTTGTCTCCCTAGTTACTCACCAGCTTGTGGAGCAGATTCCTTGTAAACTATTTTATTTATTTGAGCCCTGTTAGTTTTACTGTACTTCTAGGACCGTACTGCAGATCAAGACTTGTGTTTGTTTTTCAAATTCATGAAATTTAAATTCCTTGTATGAAATCTGTCTACTGTGAGCATGTGAGCAGCCACTGTGTCATAAAAATAATGGTGAAAATTTGTATTTTACAAAAAGAACATTTATATTTTATTTCAGAGATGACACAGAGTACGACGACACAGGGAATGACACGGATGAAGAGGAGTACACTGCTGTCACGAACCCCGGCAACCACTTAGTTTTTGACCTACCAGCAAGTGATTTGAAAGAGGAGGTATCACGCCTGACCAGAGCGCCTAATACACTTCAGGTTGAGCCAGTAGCCGCCCAGAGTATAGACCCTTTAGAGCGTGCAGTTCCTCCATTTGAGCCCAGTGGCGCCACATGTGCTCTCAGAATAAAGCCCCTTGATAGTATGAAAGTTCCGTCAACCATTGAACTTTTCCATTGCCGCGTGACCTCCTTGCCTCCTCCTTGTTCTTTGTGTGCCCCTTCCCTGAGGGCCGGCTCTCCGCCCAATTTCCTGCGCAACAATTGGTCTCCCTGCCGTTACCCTTGGAAACGCGCGGGTCTGGCGTTTTCCTTGTGCTTTTCTTTTTCCTTCGCACCATTTTTCTCCTAGGCTCGCCGAGCGAATATTACGCACTGTGCTTTTATTGCAACGTGCAAGCGCTATGCCATGCTGTTGCATGTACAACTGCAGTAAGCGGCCTGAAGATGGTTATGCAGTATTCATGATACCTCAAGGCAAGCGTGACAGCTTGCGCAGGCCTGTACAAACAGGCATCATTTTAGCCACAAGAACATCTCTGGAAGTGCAAGATGTTCTTCTCAGCAAGTAAAACTTTCAGTACGTCTTCCTAAGCAGATTAAGCCAAGATGGTCTCGAAAATTTGTTTTCCACCCTGCGTGCAAAAAATCCTGTCCTGCGACTGTATGAATTTAAATGCAGCCTGAGGAATGCAACACTAGCGCAATTCCTCAAGCCCAGCAAGCATGGTAGCTATCCTGAAGTGGAAGGCTCTTTGCTGATAAATTTACGGGACACAAGTGCGCCAAAAATCACGACAAGCAACATTCAAGCCCCAGAAGACCTTGTAGATTTAAGTCCTGAAGTAGAGGAATCGATTGCATACCTCGCGGGTTACGCTGTCTCCAGGTTGACAAAGCGAATACAATTGTGACAGATTGTGACAATTCACTGGTTGACAATAGCACGCCTACCAAGTTGGCAGAATTCAAAAATTTTCCTCAGCACCAGCCTCTGACTACTCCATCTCAAGGCGTGATTGAGGTCATCAAAGTTGCTGAAAACTTCTTCCACAACAATAAAGGAGCCCCGATACATAACTCTGTAAATGTGGCCGAGGTGCAGCAAAGCGTTACTCGAAACATTTCCGTGCAAACATGCTTTCCTTCTTATCACAACGTGATTCCTAATACTGTTCAGGTATTCTGCAATCTGTGAATGGAGATTCCTGTCAAAACCGAAGCGTGAAAAAAATTTTCTGCTGCTGAAAGTGCGAAATGCGCCAGCAAGAGTATTGGCATGCGTGCCGCAGTGTCCTCCATCAAGTGAGGTGGCAGTAAGCTGTTGCAAAAGACATAAAGGGGGTGCAACTGCCTCTGTAAAGTTGTGTACATAACTTGAGCCTTAAGAGAGGACGTAAAAGTCAAACACCACAGTCGCTACCCACTGATATTGGTTAAGGCAGCCTTTTGTGTGGTATATGAAGCCAAGCTTACCAATATTCAATGCAAACATATTGCTATTTTCTAAGTATCGCTTGCGCATTTTATCCACTACAGTCAATACAGCTAAAAAAAAAAACCAGAAAGAGATCCTTCGGCAAATGACATCAACCAATTATCATGACGGAGTGGTTAATCCATTTCACACAGAAACCTACCAGCCATATACGATGTCACGTTAGGGGATTAACCACGACGTCATAAATGGTTGACGCCGTTGGTTGGAAGGCATCCTTCAAGGGTTGTTTGCTGCTTCATTTGTAGGTTATTTTGCATGCAATGCCAGAGCGGAACAAATCTTCAAAGCATCTGTGCATTGCATCTTCTCTGCAAATAGCGACTGGGCTCAAAACGTGCTAGTTCTTGCACTTGCATCGTCTTTATAAAAACAAATCTGCAATTTTTAAAAGACAAGCTTTTAGCGTAAGATCCCATTGTCCATCGACTTTCAGTTGCATGAAACTGCTATATACATGTATAAAGTGACGTTGATTTGGGCTAAGACATACACCACTGTTGTATTTCCTTGAGCATGTTTTTTCTCAACTGTCATCAATATTGCATAGCAGATTTCTGCACTAGCGTAGATGCTGAATATTATGTGATGCTCCCGTCTGTTACATGTATCTTGTCAATCAACGTTCTTGTGTGTGCGCAAAAATAAACCATCCTGCTGACCATGCTCTCATTTTCTTTAATTATATATGTTTTTGTGATGCCTAATCAAAACACCAGCCTTATATCCCCTACTACATACTGGAACAAAATTTCGGTGTCAAGTATAATATTACATTATCGAGAGGTGTTTATCTTGCCTAGAGATATAGAATGCATTCTCTCATAGGTACACTGGGTATATACTTAAGCTTCCTTGACACCAGTGCCTAATAATGTTCGATGAATTGCGGTCGATGAATGGTTGTCCGCACTCCTTGATCGCATTGAAAGTGCGCAACTGTTTTATTCAGTGAACAGACTAGAGTGCAAAAGCCACTTTCACACTAATGAGAGAAACTTATGGACAAAAGATGCACTCATGACTAATTTATTGTAAGCGGGTGCACGCTAAATAAGACCTACTACACGCAAGTATGCACAAGCTTAGAAAACATTTCGAATCAGTTCGTGTTAAGCCTAGTTAGAGTGTCAGCTCTGTTGCTGTGAGACTAGCTAGCATAATGCGTTTACACTTGCCCTTAGTTTTCCATCTATAGTGCAAAGTTTGGATTTAACAGCAGTTAAATAATTAGCACTAATTGATTCGGGTCGATAACTAGCACAGCTCATCTGCACTCATCCTATGCTTTCAAAAGGTGTATGACTCGATGCTAAAATGAAAAGGGTGGTTTTGATTGCATATAGTTCATTAACGCTAATTAATAGGGATTGCTAACTAATTCAGAGCATTTTCACTCATCCCAAGCTTTTCAACGGTATATGACTTGATCGTCTAGCTCAAAGTTTGGTTTTATACAAAATTAACTAATTAACACAGTTTAATGTGGATCGATAACTAGCAAAGTGCCATTACACTTGGTGTAAGCTTTCCAACGGTATATGACTCGATGCTACAGTGCAAATTTTTGGTTTTAATTGCAATTTACTAAATATCAATTAATTTCGCCCAGTAAGTAGTCAAAATAAGTGTATAATTAATCAATGACCCAAACTCACGGTTGATCACATGACATATACTATGCTTAGACAGATAGCTTGACACTAGCGAAACAGACTAAGTCCAGCTTTGACCTTCTATGATCTTGAAGGTTTTCCAAAGTTTTACCACAGTGACAGAGTTCACGCTCTAAAAAAACAAACACAGACAAAGACAGAGGCAGTACTAGATCAGGTGAACAAAGTAAAACACCTTATCATGTGACTTAAAAAGTGTCTGCAGTACAGAACTTGCCTGAAAGCTTTGTTTACATCAGTATTACCCATTCAAACAGTTCCAAGAAGAAACCAGTCTCTTCATGAACGTTACTTCGGCATTATCAATGCTTTCTTCGCAATTTTTCAAATATTTTGTGCACTCCTGGAGCGCAGACCTGGCTCAAAAACACACGCTTCACTCACTGCTGCGGCCAGCCGGCGGGCGCCAAGGAGAAAAAGCGTGTTGTGCACAGAGCTTGCAGCCGCTGCGAGAGGAGAATCGAGGAGGAAAGTTCAGCGAGGAGGAGAGTGTCACTACTTTCAAATTATCAAGGGGCTTTAGCTCAGAACATGGCGCCATTATGAGCCTCATAAATCGCCAGCATGTACGTAGTGGCGCAGCAGTGTAATTACCCCGGGTGGCTGCCAAATGTGCTTTTTCTACCAATATGTGGAAAGGCAGAGAAAATACGTGCTGAATTGTGGATCACAGGAATTGTGACAGAGTTAAAGATGTGCGATGAGATTATTTGTGAGCTTCACGGAACCGAACTGCTCAAGAACTGCCCCTGTTCACACCCATTCACCATGCACCCTTTCCGAACAAGCGAACGGAACAAACACATCAACCAGCGCTGGACAGCCATTCAAGAAAGAAAGGTTTCTATCTAAGAAAGTCTGCGAGGGTAAGTACACAACATATCCGCATGAACAAGCTGTTCCACCGCCGAAACCGAGACGGCATCCTTTCAGTTCCTGTCAGTTGCGTTTGTGCATGTAGTGAGACCCTATTGCTCGTCAGGAACAAAAAAGAAGGACGACTTACACTAATATGTACCGTTAGTATAGATTGGACAGTTCACAGCCATGCGAGCGGACAATGCATGCTGTCGGTCTGTAGTACATGTCTTGGTGTTACTGCTGAACTTTGCCCCGAAAAGCGTGGTATTCATGGACCATGTCCGGTATAAAGCAGTAGCATTGTGGGTGCTGTGCTGGGTGATGGTTTCTTTCTCGCAGCCCATGAGCAAGTCACTAAAACTGACCTCGCAGGTCAGCGCTCACAGTGAAGCTGGTTACTTATTACCAATGAGGCCTCGACCACATGGTTGCATGTGCACGTAATTACAATCTGGAAATCCTTCAAAACGACTGCATGCCAGCTCAAGAAGGCTGCTTAATGCACGGTACTGTTGCCATGGTAATTACCATTTTTGTATATATTTACTTCTGTCACCTTTTTTGTTGAACAAAGCAGTAGAAAATATTTTTGGCTTCCAAAGCATCATTAACAGGTTGCAAACAAATGTGTGCGATGTGCATGTGAATGTTTTAGAGCGGTGTCTGCAGACATGTACACAAAACGAAAACGACCTAGCTGCGCTGCCACAGCAGCATAAAACCTTGCTGCTTTAGACAATAACAGTAAAAAAACATTCAACACAGCCTTCAATGGACGAAAAAGCAAGCATTCAAGCATTGTGTTTGGTTTAATGACGCATAAGCATCTAAGGTTATCATGCGTCAAACTCAAGGTGTAGAAAATTGTTTTGTGCAGAATTTTAATAAAAGGTGTAAAACAATGGTGGTGTAAAGGGCCTAAAAAATTATTTCATAATCTTTAATAATGATCAAGGACAAGAATTTTAGAAATGCTTGTTCGTAGAAGCTTTAAGATCGGGTGACCTCAGCAACCACCCTTGGGTGGGCAACGCTCTAGAGGTTTCCATGAACTCAGATAATGGCCTCTGCCATCTTCTTAGGATTGAGAAAGTGGCTGAGGTTTCACTGTGTGTAGCGAAGCATAGTGCCAACTTTTAGAGTTTATGAAGCATGTTTGCTTCCCATAAAAAGCTGAAAACATGTGGTATACTGACCAGAGTGTCTTCACCTAAAATCAAGGCTGGATGAAAAGGAACATGTTCTTTGTAAAATGGGATAAATTATTTTTTTCTCAGTGATTCAAGCTTTGTGCATAAAAATAAAATGTGGTTTACTGTAATCTCACCTCTGCATTATTTGCAAAAAGGCTCGCCTTCTTTTGTCAGTATCAAGTTATATGCGAGATGTCTGTGTCCTATACGCAGACTGCAGATCATCACTTCCTCGAAAGGTTTCTGGTGGGTGCAAGACTTCCATTCACCTAAGGGCTTTACAAAGTGAAGTTTGTTATTTGCTTCATTGTTCTAAGCCAACTGCTAATTTTTTATTATTTAACGATGTACTAGCTTCATGCAATCTTTAAAGGGTATATGAACTCTATTTGCTTGCCACGAGCTTGAGCAGCACAGACATTTGCTCTCTCGTTGCCTTTAGTCCTGACATGCCTCGGCACCCAGCACAGTTTTGTTTTGTCCTTGAGCTGTGGCTATTTTTATGCTGTGTATGACGTTGTCATGAAGCGGACAGATTGCATTCTTAAAGTGGAGAGCTCTAAGTACACTTAGAGAGTCTGCATAAATAATTTAAAGTGGAGAGCTGCAAGTACAATTAGAGAGGGTGCATAAATATTAATGTTTGTGAGGTTATTTTTTAATACCTTTTCTACAGTTACATAGACGGCATAACATTTGGCAGTGAAAATCGATGCACACTGTGGAAGTCTTACTATTTCTTTCCCATTCCCTTGTACCACTGCACTTCCAACATAAACATAAGTTCTTCAGCCATCCATATAAAAGTCCAGGCACCCACTGTATTTTTCTTCGAACGCAAGAAATTCTTGTATAATCTGTTGTTCTGGAGTTTGCTTCTTACAGAAATGAATTAGTGCAAAATCGCGGATTGCTGACAAATTGTACCATGGAGGAAGTGGATCTCGTCTTTGAGCAATGCTGGGTAGTATGTCTAATATGGCGAGGTTTTCGCATATCTCTTCAAAACGTATGAGCAGTGGCCTGGTAGCTTGCAGGTTGTTGTTGAAGAGTGTAGCATTCAAGTGGTCCCTTCGCTGGTTTGAAGAGGCGGAGAGCTGAGTGTCTCTCTGCGACATGCAGCCCGATCATGCCTCAAATGATCAAATTACAGTTCTAAAATGTTCTTTGGTGCTTTGGCCAAACGATAGTGTCGTCTTCCTACTCTTTTACAACCATATAAGTTGAAACACTGGCTGTCGGAGCCAAACCCCCAGATGCAGCACCCATCGGGACAAGGCAGGAGCCAAGCAGTCGGAGGGTGTGTTAAGACAGTGTGACCATGTGATCAAAGGTGGCAGCCCCATGACATGGCGCTGCAAATAGTTTATAGGCAACCAATTTTAAATTGATAAGCAATGTGGTTGGCATGTTATTTTGCTGCTTGCCTAAGAGATTTTTGTTCGCTTTGGCCCGAGCTGCATAGATGGCTCTGTCTGCCATTGCATCAGCCATTGCCACTGTGACACTGCGAAGGACAAAAACTAGGTCACTAGCACGTGCGACCCCGCATATGTTGTAGCTCGCTCTTTGCTGTTTACATCAACAATGTGAATATTTTCCCAAGCGCACACACCACGCCGTCTGGAAGACATTTCTCCGCACACTATTTGCACGAGTTGTCACATTCAGTGCCACAGACTTTGCTGTTGGTGTGGTATGATTTTCGTGCTCTTGAAGGTCATTCACTCATTTTTGTTCATTTCTTTGGTCATGCCCTTTCTCCTTAAAAAAAAGATGCCGCATTTCTCGTGAGTAAGCGCTTCCAAAAACGTGCCCCGTGCACACCCAAAGCATTTTTTCTGAAATTAGCTTCGGCTATAGACACACAAGCCCACAACAACTTGCGTTTTGCGTCCTGAAATAATAACAATAATAATACAAAAAACATTCACCCTACTTGTCACTGTGGCCACTGCCGTGCCATGATACTTAGCCAGACTCTGTGAGCTGCCAAGAGATGTCCAAGGCAGATGACAAGACATTTGAGAGTGTGCAGTAAATTACAAACAGTGGCATGTTTGTGCAAAAATGCCTGCATAAATACAAGTTCATCTGCATATCTTCACCCCATCTTTCTGCCCTGTGTTGTGTCTTTTTTAGTGCCTGTAAACAAAGATGAGCATATAAACTCTAGGCCCTTGCGATAATGTCATGCTCAACTCCAGGCTATAAGTTTCAATATTTGTTTCTCTTGCAATAAACTCCACATTGTGTTTTGTGCAAGCTGTAAACAAACTGCTTTTAAAAACAGCAATCTGTTCTAGCATTTTCTGTAGCAGAAATGAGGACATAAGTTGTACAGCAATGTATGTGGGTGATACGTACCTAGTCACACAATGATCGCACTTTTTTTTTCAAAAAATTGGCACAAATTTAGGGGTGCAATCATTACCCGGGGTAAATTTTCTACAAAAAATTTCTGAGCCCCGAAAACGCAAACAAGTTGCAGGTCAAACTACCCTTGTCACACGGGCCCACTACCCTCGGTTACGTAGCTAAACGCAGTTATTGCGAACCAAGCTTGGCTACCTCGGTTTAAGTCGTTAACCGAGAAGGCATTGTGCGAAAAGCGGACTAGCTGTCCTACTTCAAGAACGTACTTTCTGCGTATTAAATCATGTTCCAAGAGCAACGCATCAAAATAGGCAGTGTGTATAGTGCTGCGCGATGGTGCTTTTATGCAGCCTTTTATACCGACCGAAGGCACAGCAACAGCGTACAACAGCAACATCCCGCAGCGCTCAAGCTAGAGTCTCTGCCGCAGCGCTAAATTAGATGACACGTTCGCAACAGTCGTAGCACCGGATTCCGTGTGTTTACCGCAATGGTACTGCCCGCAAGCGCAACGGACGATGGCACTCTGGTGTGCGACTCCCTAGTCGTCGCTAGGCCTAACTTGTTTTGTATCGAAACCACGGCGCTTTTGAATTGACCAATGCTATACTAAATGGTAAACTTATGGCACTGCCTTACTGACAACTTAATTGTTTCATATTAAAAGCAATATATACGATCAACTTCAGCGACGCCTTCACAGCAGAGCTGGCGTGCAAACCGATCAGGTCAGTTGTGCTAAAACAGCGGCAGATGCTACGAACTTAAAACTAGCTTCTATCAGTTATTACTCCTACCAGCAACTCGGTACAAGTCAGCGACCCTCAAGGAGGTTTTATTTTTGACATTCCCGTATTCCAGGGCTTATTATTTATGAGAACAAGAAAGTTGAGCACGGTTTTCTGACGCTGGTGCCAGGGATCTGCCGCAAAGATGTTTCCTTGGCGCAGGCGGTTAGCGGGCGGCGTGGCGATGTATTTGGCTGTGAAGGCAGGGCTGCAACCAGACAGCATCGCTGGATGCCACTCTCGACACTGCGCCAACTGCGCTGCAAGATATTTGCAAATGTCGCTTTGCTCCGGATCACCACGTCGCTTCGTTCGTTGCACCGCAACCCATAACGGTGGCGGGTTCTGTGACAACGGCGAACCATGATTCGAGATAACCACAGTTAAGATTGGTATCCGCGTATAAGCATAAGTGCATTTAGACTGCCTGTGTGACTGCAGGTCAGCCAACAGGTGGCTGCCGCTGCAATGCTGACACAGCAAGATGATAATCTGCACGTGCAACCTGTTAGGTAGATGGCAAGTACGATCATCGTCGGCGAGACTTGGCACATGACAAATTGCAGCGGCAAGTTCGGGGTGCAATCATTGCGCGAAGAATAACGACATTTGAATTTTGCCAACAAAATTCGGGGGTGCGATCATTACGCGAGTGCAATCATTATGTGAATAAATACGGTATGTGCAACTGGCCACGTCGCCCACACACATAGCTACTGAAAATTTTTAGTCTTTTTTTTGACAAATTTCTTCAGAGAATCCTAAACATAACAAACATTTCACAATTTTTCGATGGTAAAAGCAGCCGTGTTGGTGCACATTATAATCAGTTTCCATCAAACTACTGTCACTTAAATTCAGGGTTTGCCAAAAATTTCAGTCATTCATGGCCCGAAAACAGCTCGCAAGACTAACCAATCACAGAAAGATTTGGGGATTTGCAAAGGAGGTTTTTTTAGAGCATGGTTTCAGCGAAGTAGCTGCCGTGCTCGCTTCATCCGAGCTATAGCTTGGTGAAATAGTCAAGTGAAAGCTTGGCAGTCATAATGAAGCAAGGAAGGTCATTTTGGCTACCTATTATTAACTATTATGGTTGTGGGAGGCTAAAGTCACTACTTGCATATTTTTTCAACACTCACAGCATCTCTGAGGAATACAATATATTACCAGAAGATTTTTCATCAGTACTGTTGTCATACTTCATGCTGCTTAGTCTTAAAAACTGGGAGCTAGTATAATTACACTTCCCCGATGCCGTGAGATGACCGAACGACAAGATGATGCTTTAAGGGCACGCCAGTGATAGGCGATGGTGTCGCAGGCACAGTGTAAGAATATTTTAGGTGTTGACACATACTGCCTGCCGCGGTGGAAAGCGCACACAGATCATGTTCACCCTCTAGTACATGCGGAAGAAATGGGCTTGAGCAGGACATATAATGCGAAGACAAGATAACCGCTGGTCCTTAAGGGTAATGGAGTGGACTCCAAAAGAAGGCAAGCATAGCGAGGGGTGGCAGAAAGTTAGGAGGGCAGATGAGATTAAGAAGTTTGCTGGGATATCGTGGCCGCAACTGGCAAAGGACAGGGTAAATTGGAGAGACATGGGAGAGGCCTTTGCCCTGCAGTGGGCGTAGTCAGGCTGATCACGATGATGATGATGATGACATGCGCCGACCACAGCGGCGCGGGGGCACTGAAGAGTAGTGGCCATTGGAAGGGTTGCCGTTGGTGGCTACTTTGTGCCAAACTAGCTACTTCTGAAACCTGTCTGGTGATGAAAATTTCAGGTTGGCAACCTGGCTACTTTGAACTTTTATTTTGGTGCATTTATTAGCCATTTTTTAACTCACAGCATCCTCGCCGGCAAGGTCAGTTCACATCGAGGCACCCCTACGCACAGCTAGGCTAGCTATGTAGCTTACATGTGAGCGCAGCGCGATGCTAAAGAAGGTGACATCTCCAGGGAAAAGATTTCACTAGGCCCAGGAGCCGTGATAGAGCGATGCTTCCAGTTCTTGAGGCAAATTGCGATACAACTCCTGCAGTGGCTTCCTAATGCCCTGCACTTAGGAGGCTGCATGCCATCAATCCTGATGACAAAGAAAGCATGAAGAGCCGTCAAGGCATACTTAAGCTGCATTTTTTATAGATGTTCCTCCATCGAGCTGTAGTCGGAAATGTGGCAAATGCAAACAATACGCGTGAAATTGATTACACATCATGTTTGAGTGCCTGGCATGCAGTGGTCGGATTGTTCAAAGACACAGCGAATGGCCTTTCTGCACCTGGTGCAATAAGGCACAAAGTTTTGTCCCTTTTGAAATCCCAACTCTGACGTTGAGCACGTGTTCTCCTGTGATAGCTTCATAAAAAAAGGTGCGCAACAAAATGAAGATTCACTGCCTTATGGTGATGACACGAATCAAGTTCGATCTACGGCTTCAGGTCTAAAACAGCTTCAATGTCTTACTGGGTGGGTTGTTGGCTAGAACGTGACAAAATTACTCTCGCAAGATCACACTATCTACATGCACAGAGCACTTAATAATTCACCTATCTGCAACATACCAGTGCCTTGGGGGCCAAGAAAAAATGATAAAATTTTGTGCCCTTTATTCTGTTTCTTGTGTTGATTTAAAATGCTAACAGTTATTTTTCATCGATAACAGTCATATTCCTAATATCGCTTCTATTCTATTTCGCAACAAATTTGATGCTAAGATTGAATAACATGGCTACTTTTGGCTACTTTCAGCTTAAGTTTTGGCTCCTTTTAAAATGTTCCCAACGGCAACCCTGGCCATTCACTTGTGGAGCAGCGAACGTGGCCGAGCAGTTTGCACAGCTTGCCGGTAACATAACAAATATACAGCTGCATATTTGCAGATGCATAATATTGCTACGACGAAGAGGAAGTGGAAGTCGAAGTGGCCTCCCACGTGAAAGGGTCGCACGAAGAAGAAGAGGTTGTTGGTGCTTCCTGCTAGTGTTGGTACTTCCTGATGCTCGCCGCTAGGAACTATTCACCTACCGCTTGTAAATAAATGTAAATAGTATTTCCCCGTAACATCTTGGTGGAGGTGCGGCAAGACGGAACTACGCAGCGGGCGCTACCTTCCACCCCCGAAGTACCTTTCACGCCGCCGCTACCTTCCACGGCTTACAATGACGGAAGCCGCTCCTCCAGATTCGGCAGCATCAGTGTCCTCAGTGATCCTCACTCACCCTCGGGATCCTGGACCCTTCTCTGGGGACGACGACGCTGACGTTGAGACCTGGCTTCGCAAGCATGAACGGTGCAGCGCTAACAACCGGTGGGACCAAACTTTCATGCTTGCGAACGTGGTTTTTTACCTTAAGGGCACGGCGCTGAAGTGGTACGACAGTAACGAAGAGACATTAAGCAGTTGGGATGACTGTAAGCAGAAACTTATTGACCTTTTCGGCAAACCACTCGGCCGGCAGCTTGCCGCTACAAGAGATCTTGCCAGTCGCGCCCAGTCATCCACGGAGTCCTACGTGTCCTATATTCAGGACGTGTTGGCTTTGTGCTACACGGTCGATAAGGAGATGAGCGAGGCTGACAAAGTCGGACATGTGCTGAAAGGCATTGCAGACGATGCCTTCAATCTGCTCGTTTATAAGAACTGCGACAAGATTGCAGACATCGTAAAAGAATGCCGCCGCTTCGAGGACGCCAAAAGCCGACGGATCACCCAGCATATCGCACGCCTGCCCAACACGGCTGCGTCTTCGTCCTGCCAAGATCTTTGTCCACGGAACCAGCCGACCTCACCAGAGAACGTGACCCGTATCATACGCCGTGAGCTTGAAGCCATTGCTCCGGCCTCCTTAGCAACACCTGCAGCCAACCAGCCCCTGCCCCTTCCACTTATTCAAGCCGTCGTCCGCCAGGAAATTGCTAACTTGGGTTTGTCCTCTGTCGCCGCTCTTCTTCCCTCCCAAGTGCCCGAAGTCCCTCCTCTATACCCTGTCCGGCCTGTTTACGCCGCTCCTCGGCCGCGCAACCCCTCCGAGTGGCGTACGCCCGACGACAGGCCTATCTGTTTCAACTGTTCCCGTGTCGGCCACATCGCCCGTCATTGCCGTAGTCGATGGTACTCCTCCCAGCGGAACCGTTACTCGACCCCACCTTATCGCCGCGACGTTGCAGACTCAAGCTCTTTCTCGCGACCCTTGGACACGTCAAGACCCACCACCGACGTCCCGCCGCCCCGCTTCAGCCGCTCACCATCTCCACAGCGCCGCCAGTCCTGTTCGCCGCAACGACCGCGCGCTTCCTCTCCCGGCCCCTACGGACGATCACAGGCAGAAAACTAATTTCTGCAGCGTCCAGAGGTGATGCTGCAGATACGACCCGGCTCCAAAACCCTCGTTTAGTTCTTCGTGCCCCGCGCAATTTACTGACCATACAAGTCGATGGCGTTGCCATCTCTGCTCTGGTTGACACGGGCACCCACAGTTCTGTGATGAGTTCCGACCTACGACGCCACCTCCGCAAAGTACTGACGCCTGCTCCTACAGCTGTTGTTCGAGTTGCCGATGGCACAACGTCCCCAGTCCTCGGCCTGTGTGCTGCTCGTGTGACGATTTCTGACCGCCAAACCACCGTGCTCTTTACCGTTCTGAATCAGTGCCCTCATGACGTCATACTCGGCCTTGATTTCCTTAGTGAGCATGCAGCCCTTATTGACTGTGCTACAAGTGTTGTTGAGTTGGACCTACCGTACCTCTCAGAACCACCTGCCCCAGTTGTGCACCGTCTCTGTACTGCCGAGTTCACCCGCTTACCACCTGAAGCCGCTACTTACGTATTGTTTAAATCTGTTCCACCTCTTCCTAACGGCCAGTATATCATCACCCCTGTCCTTTATTTGCCCGTCACAAAGAATGTTACCCTTGCCCATACGGTTGTCGCAGTCTCAGCAAACAGCGCGTGGTTACCTGTTCTCAACTTCAGTACGCACGTCCAGACGCTTCCTCAAGACATGTGCCTCGCCACGCTGTCCCCTACCGATGAATACGTGATCCCTGCAGTCACAAATTGTGTATCGTCCTCTCCGGACAATCATGTCACAGCTCTTTCGAGACCTGACCACTTTGCCAATATGATCGCTTCAGATCTCTTTGCCGACCAAGCCGAGGCACTTACCCATCTTCTGGCATCTTTTCAGGACATATTTTACTTCAATGACCGCCCTTTAGCTCGTACGACTATTGTGAAGCATCGTATCAACACTGGTGACGCCACTCCTCTGCACCGCCGGCCTTATAGGGTGTCCAGCTCCGAACGCCAAGTGATACAACAGGAAGTCGAAAAGATGCTTGCTAAAGACATAATCGAACCGTCGTCCAGTCCTTGGGCCTCTCCAGTCGTCCTTGTTAAAAAGAAAGACGGCAGTTGGCGTTTCTGCGTCGACTACCGCCACCTGAACCGCATCACAAGAAGAGACGTCTACCCACTCCCTAGGATCGATGACGCTCTCGACTGTCTTCACGGATCTCAATACTTTTCTTCCATTGACCTTCGTTCCGGTTATTGGCAAATTGCCGTTGACGAGCAAGACCGCGAAAAGACAGCTTTCGTCACACCTGACGGTTTATACCAGTTCAAAGTGATGCCGTTCGGACTTTGTAATTCACCAGCTACTTTCGAACGGATGATGGACTCACTCCTTCGCGGATTTAAGTGGACTACGTGTCTGTGCTACCTTGACGATGTTGTTGTCTTCTCGCCCACATTTGCCTCGCACCTTGAACGTCTCAGGAGTATCCTGACTGTCTTTCGTACGGCTGGGCTCCAGCTCAACTCGTCCAAATGCCAATTCGGCCGCCGGCAACTAACCATTCTGGGACATCTCGTCGATGCCTCCGGTGTAAGTCCTGATCCAGCAAAAAATTGCAGCGGTGCAACAGTTCCCTCGCCCAAATTCTCAGAAAGACGTGCGCAGTTTTCTTGGGCTGTGCTCCTACTTTCGCCGTTTTATTCAAGATTTTGCCCTTATCGCTCGTCCCCTCACTGACCTCCTGAAGACGGACACAGACTTTACCTGGGGCTCTGATCAACCAAATTCGTTTTCCATGCTTGTCCGCCTGCTGACATCATCCCCGATTCTGGCACATTTTGATCCCGCGGCCCCTACTGAACTCCGCACGGACGCCTGTGGCTACGGGATCGGAGCCGTGCTGGCTCAACGCTCCCGGGGCCCACACCACGTGGTTGCGTATGCTAGCCACCTGCTTTCACCTGCCGAGCGAAATTACTCCATTACGGAACGTGAGTGCCTCGCTCTGGTTTGGGCTGTAGCTAAATTCCGGCCATACTTGTTCGGGCGTGTTTTTTCTGTTGTCACGGACCACCACGCCCTATGCTGGCTGTCCTCGCTGAAAGACCCTTCTGGGCGTCTTGGCCGCTGGGCGCTACGCCTTCAGGAATATTCGTACACTGTCGTGTACAAGTCTGGACGTCTCCACCAAGACGCTGATTGCCTGTCTCGGTACCCTGTCGAGCCACCTGCTCTCAGTGACACTGACGATATCCCTTCCCTGTTTGGCATTTCTGATCTACACAACATCGCCGAGGAGCAGCGCAAAGACCCATATTTGCAAACCATCATCGAGGGCGTCAGCTCTGGAAGCTTGAAGCGTTCCCTGCAGCTCTTCGTTACTAAAAATGACATTCTCTATCGTCGCAACTTCCGTCCTGACGGGCCCACTCCTTCTAGTCATTCCCCAGCAGCTGCGGTCTTCTATAATTGCAGAACTCCATGACCTGCCTGCAGCTGGCCACCTTGGTGTGGCACGAACTTACAACCGCATATGGCGCCGTTTCTTTTGGCCTGGATTATACCGTACAGTCCGGCATTACGTCACCAATTGCGACCTTTGTCAGCGCAGAAAGAAGCCTTCGGCACCACCTCCTGGTCTTCTGCATCCTATAGACGTGCCTGTGGAGCCGTTCCACCGTGTAGGGCTCGATCTCCTCGGACCATTCCCGACCTCGGATTCCGGAAATAGGTGGATCGCAGTAGCCACAGACTATGGCACTCGGTATGCGATCACCCGTGCGCTGCCTACGAGCTGCGCGACCGATGTCGCTGACTTTCTTTTGCACAGTCTTATTCTACAACATGGTGCCCCTCGTCAATTACTCACAGACCGCGGACGCTATTTCCTGTCCAGAGTTGTCGACGACATCCTGCGTTCGTGTTCTACCAAGCATAAGATTGCCACAGCATACCACCCACAGACAAACGGGCTAACTGAACGTTTGAATCGAACCTTAACAGACATGTTGTCTATGTACGTCTCCCCCGACCACAAAGACTGGGATCTCGCCTTGCCCTATGTGCCGTTCGCTTACAACACCTCCAGGCATGACACAACTGGTTACTCTCCATTCTATCTCTTATACGGCAGACACGCCGTCCTGCCATTGGACACACTCGTGCCATCCGCTGACCGTCCCGTCACCGCCTTCGCCCGGGACGCCATTGCTCAAGCTGAAGACGCTCGCCAAATCGCCCGAACTCGGCTCCAAGCGTCCCAACAAGCGCAGAAGTCATTGTACGATAATCGCCTTCGTCATGTCACCTACGAACCGGGGTCGCTCGTTCTTCTGTGGTCCCCTTCCCGTCGCGTCGGTCTCTCTGAAAAACTTTTGTCTCCCTACCATGGTCCTTATCGTGTTGTGCGTCAGGTCACCGATGTCACGTATGAAGTTGCTCCTCATACACCTGCATCCTCTTCATGTACACCACCCACCGACATTGTTCACGTTATGCGCCTCAAGCCCTACCACGCCGCTCCTCTATCACCGGCCTAATGCCGGGACGGCGCTCATGCCGCCGGGGGTCATGCTACGACGAAGAGGAAGTGGAAGTCGAAGTGGCCTCCCACGTGAAAGGGTCGCACGAAGAAGAAGAGGTTGTTGGTGCTTCCTGCTAGCGTTGGTGCTTCCTGATGCTCGCCGCTAGGAACTATTCACCTACTGCTTGTAAATAAATGTAAATAGTATTTCCCCGTAACAATATGCCAGACCCTAGAAGGCTCGATGGAGAATTTCGTCGCCCAAAATTATAGAGGAGAACAAGCCACTTCACAATGCCAACTACAATTATTCTCAACTGACATTCACCAATCCCAGTTTAGAGTCGTGCAAGTATTTTACCTCTGCGCTTGCACACCAGTCTTTTCTTGAGGCAGACAACAGCTCAGCATCCTCGGTGTCAGCGTAAAAGATGAGCTTGTGAGGAGAATTTTCACTAACCATTTTCGCGTCGCATAGCTAAAAGTGCACTGCACTAGCCATTAAAATGACGCAAATGCACACTTGGTTTCCTTTCAGTCCCTGTGCTTGTTCGTATGAGGCATTCCACAACGCAGCACAAGAGCGCGGGTTCTATCCTGGTTGCAGAGGCAATATTTCTGATGCAGGTGAAATGTGGAAACGCCCTCAAGGTTTCTCTGCACATTCTCTGCATAAGGTTTCTCTGCCAGTTGGCCAAAAATAACCCTGTTCTCTACACAGCGGGCATCATCTCACAGCATTAGCGCATTACACTGCTAAGCAATGTTGGAATGTACGCGCAGGTTCTTTGGCCCAAATGTGGGAGCATGCACATTGCGGCTGACCTTTTATATTTCAGAGTCTGTATAGTTAACTATGCTCTTAGCATTCATGCAGATGAATGAAAAAAACTTTGCAGTCAATGAATTTCAAAAATGAGCTCGGAAGGATCACAGGGCAGTGTCCTCGCTGCTGTTCCACCCATTCACGCTGTCTCAGCAATTAAAACCTGAAGTCATCCAAAATCATTCGGTGTTGACAGCAGTTTCAATCCTTCTGTGCCTTGCTGCACTTAACAAAGCACATGTACTACACGCCGAGGCACCAAACGATTGCGCAATGCCTGCATTATGACCGCGCAGCTCAGCGATTAGACAAGCCCCCATGGTATGGCGCCATCTGTCCGCGTTCGAGACAAGCACAAGGAGTAGTGAACAAGATCTGGTCATGCCGCCGGGCGCTGTATCAGCACCTAAATATATTCTTACACCTTGGTCGCAGGACACATCACCTCATGCAATTACTGCTTAAGAGTTTGACAAGTGTGTATGCTATACTGCAACCCCTCCAGTGCAGCAAGCAATAATTTGAATGCTTGCAAGAGTACAGCTGCCATGTTATGAAAGGCTCAGACCGTATGCCACCCACCTGGAAATTGGCCTTGAAGGATAGCTCCATTGCAGTATCTGTGGGTGCACACCTCAATTTGCAGACTCTCTCTGAAAAACAAAGGTCTACTGATGTAGGAAAGTTTGAGCTCTGAGAATAGCAAGGGGACTGTGTCCATGTCTGCTCGCCTTGACTGTTATCAAAACAGCTCGAAAATTCACGGTCACATGGAGGCGCTAATCTTTTTCTTCATGACTGTTTGCTTCCCCACGCACAAACATTGTTGCAAGGCACCACTATATTTGTCTCATCTTCTTGTACAGTAGTCAGAATGCCTGTTTAAAGTGCTAGAATGCCACCCTATGACATAAAGACAATGAAAGTTTTGAACCTGCACTCGATTGTCAATATTATGCTGGCACTAGACCGAAGGCTCGTTGGCATACTATATGTCCTGTCAACTGCACTGTACCAGTTAGAGAACAGCTGAGATAATATTTCACTTTTATTGTTCCTTGGCACACCGCTCAAGTGCTCGGCAGGGTTGCTGACTGCACTTGCCTTTCTGTGAAAGGTGCACAACAGTTAAGGCAAGCATGAATTGCTACTCACGTCTGGGCTCAAGATGCCTACACATGACATCCGCTTAAGTGCAGCCGTCAACTTGTCATTAAGCAAGCGATGGCTTGCCTCGACGTCCGTTGTGGCAAAACACTGCGGCAAGACCTTCACCACAAGCACGATAGGTGCCACGTCACGCAGCAGGAGCAGGACAAGGGCCTCTGATGCAAAATATATGAGAATTCCATACTAATATTGACAGAAATTGAATGCGTTGAGCAACTACGTACCTTGATGTTATCGCATATGGCTTGCAGACTGGCACCACACTTCGTAAGGTCGTTCCCTCCAGTGTACAGACTGCAAAATCTGCATGCCGCAGTGTGCTTGCGAAGTGCAGGGCGCCGTAGCCCCCGAAGCTGAATGCGCAGGTCTCAACCGATGGGCACAAACGTCCTGCACAATCGCTTCAGTTGGCTGTCGCTGACGAGAACGCCTCACAGAACTGGAGATACTTGGTTGGAAGTGGACGCTAGGAGGGGAGGGGAAGAATAAAGTATGGGAGTTGTGCAACCCTATGACTGTCTCCTATAAAAAGGGACCACCACAGCGGCGCTACTTAGGCGAAGGGGAAAAAATAGTAGGAGAGAGGAAGAGATGAGGCGAGTAAGGAGTGGAGAGCGGCAAGGGAAATGGAAAAGATGGCAGGAAGCACACGCGTCAGTTTAGAGGCGCAGGCATAAGTTCGATGCCTCGAAAAATTCGAGCAATTTTTTTAGGGCACTGGTAATCTCGTCAGTCGAGCCTTCGGGGGGTGATGGAGTCACATAACGTGGCACAGGAGAGGCCAAGTTTTTGGAACCCACCGCAAAGCTTGGTGAGATGCGGATGCAAACATGGGCACTGACAGATGAGATGTTCCGAAGTTTCACAAGCACCACAGAGAGCACAAGCATCACTGGATGAAAGACGAAAGCGATGCTACCTTTCAGCAGTCCACACACAGCCAACACGCACCCTCAAAAGGAAAACAAAATCGCCATGAGTGAAAGCACAGGTGTCCACGCAGTGAAGTCGCCTCTCAGAGGAAATTCTGGGGTCAGGATGATATAGTTCGGCATGGAGCCAGACTATAAGTCTTGCAGAACCATAAGATGATGCAGCAGTGGAAATGAGGAGGGAGGGAAAGTGGGCTTGACGTGCCAGGTAATCAGCAGCATCATTTAGGTCGACTACGACATGGGAACGCACCCAGTGGAAGGTGACACTGCATCCATGGCCCTGTAGCTCGTCGAGCTGTGTGCGAATAGTGCAAAATTTTGACCCTTATCGGGATGAAGAAAGGCTTCAGTTGCGGTCTTGGAGTCAGTCAAAACAGCCGCCCATGCAGGATGAGGATGGAGACGAAGCAGATTCAAAGCCAGCACAAATTCCGCAAGTTCTGAAGCAGTGGAGGACGCTGGCGGTGAGAGTCTGCATTGCCCGCGAGCACCCAGTGTTGGGGCAACACATGCAGCAGCTGCAGAATTTCTACCATTTAAAACAGAGCCATCTGTATATAAAAGAATACTTCCAGCAATATGATGGGAGATATTTTCGAGCGCCTCGTGATGCAGGGCACAATGGGGCATACGCCTTTTGGATCAAATTCCCGGCAAAGTTCTCTCAGTGACAGGCGAGATGTCGAGATGAGGTGGCTTAGGTCGATAATTATGATGGGGAGCAAGACCTAGCAGTAAGAGTAGTGGGGCACAGTCAGGGGCGCGGCTCATGCGTTCCATGTGTTGGAGGCAGATTTTGAAAGCATGCAGAGAGATAGGCCAGGCGTTGATCTCGGCATAGGTGGGGCCAATCTGCGAGTACCATGGGAGGCCATAGTAAGAGTGAACAGCCGCACGGTGGTCGGCATTGGTCCTGTGCCACTGAGAAGGGCTGAGGGATATGAAAGGTAGGGCATGCAAAGTCTTGGATGTGCCCATGGCCTCGTAAAGCTGCAGACAGATGGCAGGCGAGGAACCCCCCTCTCGAATAAGAAATCGACGGGCATAGCGCTGAACTGCCTTAGTCTGCTAGAGGACAGCATTGACAGCAGGCGACCAAGTGAGATCATAGTCAATGGTGAGCCCCAAATAGATCACTTGCTTGTGCCAAGGTTTGTCCAGGCCTGCGTAGTGGAGGGAAGAAAAGCATCTTTGACCGCTGTGCCCTTGAGAAAGAGAGAAAGGAATTTTAATGAGGAAAAGGTGGAGAGGTCGGCCGGTAGTAACATGGCCCTGGCCTCCTACTCCACACAGGGGAAAGGGAAGAGGAGGAAAAGGAAAGTGCAAATGAAGGTTGATGATGGCATAATACAATGAGTTTCACGGGTGATGTCTTCACACACATACACACACACACACACACACAACACTGGCTGGCACTCGCATCACGGCTAGTAGACGCACACAAAATTGGTTTCACGGTCGCTTCCAATGTTTTTTCAGCAGTATAGTTCGGGCACTCGCAAAGAAGGTGTTCAACAGTCTCTGGAGTGTGGCACTGTACGCAATTTGGGTTACTTTCGATGCCGATCTTGTGAAGATAGTGTTTCATTGAGATAGCCTTTTTTAGATCTTTTTTTAGATAGCCTTGTTGGCGCATTTAATGCAAGCCGCAATGCAGTCACACTGGCATGATTCGAGTCATCAACAGGACCGCGTCCGTAAGCTTGACGCTGGCTCACGATTACATTTGCCATCTATGGTGGTGCTGTGCCCTTGAGGATGGAAAAGAAGTGCCTCGGTCTTCTTCACAGAGATGCTTAGGCCAACACATTGGGGAAGGGAGCGTTTCAGTAGACAGCACTCTGCAGGACACGAACAGAATGCACAATGTGATAGGTGGGTGACAATGCAAAAAGAGCAATCTCATCTGCATAAACTGCAACACGCATGAATTGCGCACTGGGGGAGTTAGGCACTTGGCAACATGAGCCATAACGAGGTTGAAGAGAAAGGGACTAATAACTCCTCCTTGTGGCACACCAGAAGGAACTGAACATGGTGAGCTAAGCGTGCCTCCAACACAAATGCGTATAGTTCAGCAGAGAGAAATGATCTCAGACATGCAAGAAGCTCACCCATTACACCAGTATTGATGAGCACTTGGATTATCGCTCAGTGCAGAAAGTTATCGTACACACTTTTGACATCAATAAGGAGCAGGAAACCAGCATGACTATTCAGCTTGGCCTGTTCCAAGGAGGTGATTGCACGCAGCTTGCGAAAGCCATTTTGCTGGGGCACAATGGAACCACATGCATTTGCAATCCATTCAAGCTTGCATAGCGCCATGGTTTCCATGAGCTTGCCTGCTGATGAAGTAAGAGATACAGGCCGATATGAAAAGATGATACGCTGTTATTTAGCCCTTTTGAGAATGGGGACAACGATAGCCTTTCGTCAAGCAGAAGAAACAACACCCGAACACCAGAGTTGGCTGAAGGCAGCAAGCAGGAGGTTGCTTTGCTGCGGGTCAAAGCTCTGAAGCATCTGATCTGCTCCAGGGGTGCTGTGAGGTTTGCGATTGGCCAGGGCTGAGCGCAACTCATGAGCAGTGAAGTCCGCACTGCAGAGAGCACTGATCTGGGTGCTGTGGCGTTGATGAAGCGAGGGGATGCCGAGAGAGACGTAGGCGGGTGGACAACAGCAGGTACAGCAGCCATGACGGGAGCAAAGTGGTCCGCCAGGAGCTCAGCCAGCTCGGCACTGGTGATTGCCAGGGAGATGGCAACAGCCAAAACAGAACACCTCGAGCCACCCGGCTCAAGAAAAGAGCGAATGATGCGCCAGGCCCACTGTTGGAGATGCTGCGTATTGAGGGTGCAGCAGGAATTCGCCCAGCTTTGCTTCCGGAGTCGTTTGGCATGGCGACGATAAGCCGCGTCAAGCCGATTGTAAACAGTCCACCATTCCGGGCGGTTAAACCGCAGAGCGCGGTGGTGAGCCAACCAGAGAGCCGTCCGAAGGTTGAGGAGCTTAATGTCAGGCACTGGCATCCCCAAAGGCATGGTACACACAGTAAAAGCACCACTGGCACACCGGCAGATATGTTCGAGAAAGTTCAAACTGTCGAAGCCTGCACAGAGTTTACGGACCTTTGTCCACTGAACAACAGTGTAAGTGCATGTGAGTGGGAGCATAGATTGCAGTGTAAAATATTTGGGGAAATGGTCCAATCCCCGAGTGTCTGGCGAGGTTTTCCATGTGCGATCGCGGGCACGAAGGGACGACGCGAAGGAGAGAGACAGTGATGGCCGAACGCACACAGCACGAAACATAAGTGTGATGACCTGTATTCAGGCACAAAAGACCGGCGGCGAGACCAGCATCAAATAGGTCTTTTCTGCTATGACAGTTCACAGGAGAGCCCCAGGTTGTATGGTGAGAATTAAAATGCCCAATAAGGAGGCTGTCACAAGAAAGGCGCAGCATAATGCGCACCAAGACGCCTGGGGCCCAGTGTCAGTTTGGATGCACATAGAACGGAGTGTCTAGCGTTCTGTCCAGATAGAAACATTTGCTGCTACTGCAGTTCCGTCCAGGCGGAATATTTACTCAGCTAGTGTTCCGTCCATACAATGTCCGTACTGTCCATACTATATGCCTAGTGCATACTGCCCTAAAGTGTACAAACATTTATTGCTGCACCCTTTTATTGCTTTAATTTTGGTTCAGTTGACAATAGAAGCGCTCAGACGCGCTCATCAACGCCTTTGTGATGATGATGATCATGACAGTGCGATGCTCCTAGCCAAGCTGAGTGGCCACCTAATGTAACAAGCGATAGCAAATTATTTATAAATATATAGATAAAATAAAATGGGGAAGAAATGAGGCGCCTTGAAGGCCTTAAAATCAGCGTGCACATAGAGCTAGTGCTAACCTGCGCTGTGCCTGTAGGTAGCGCTATAGCAACTTCCACCAAATTATCATCATCATCAAACCTCAGCAGTCAGTGGTGGTGGTGAGTAGCAGCAGTAGCACATGGTAGCAGTCTCAGCAAACCACATGGCTGATGCAACCACACCAGCTAGATCGTCAGCCACATGCTTGCACCAGTTGCGCCATGAAGGTTGGCAAAAAGTTTTCGACGTTCCAGGAATTTGAGGAAGCCATGAAAGCGTACAGCGATAAAAACTATGTACAGTATTACAAGCAGGAGTCATCGGTCGTAGCAGCGGCGAAGCGGAAGGGAATCAAGCAGTACATCAATGAGAACGTACTTGTTTATCAAGTTCACTACCACGGCATCAAGGGCGGCCGAACCTCCGAAACGCGAATACAACCATACAACTGCCAATACAGCCATCCTGTATCTCAGGTATGCATCCAAACGAACTGATAAATTTGGCAGCTTTCATGCACTCTGTATTACATTGCGGCTAAGTTGCGGACAGCAGTGCGAATTCGTAATTCATTGGAAACCTTGAAAGAGTGAAAAGAATCTCCTCATGCTCTGTAGTGTTCATATTATAATGCATTAAAATGGTACCTTTATTCTTTAGGCCATATATGCATAACTTCCTAAGCAACGAGTGCTACCGGAAGGCGTAAAGGGTCAGGACCACCAGCTGCTGCAGCTGAAGGCAAATAAAAAGCTTCTCAAGCAGAAAATTCAACAGGACACAGGCAAAGTCGTCTTGCTGAAGGACCTCAGCAACCTGGCCAGCTCTTCGAAGCCAGCAATGAGAATGACCTTGAGCAGACTGTGCATCTCCTTCAAAAGGATTATGGTATGTTTAATGTGCACTGGACACCATCAGTTGTAACCCAGTACATTTGCTGGACTGCATAGAGAATAAATGGGAAGTTATAAAATATCTTCATTCTCACATTCGTTTCATTCCTTATTTTAACTGCATGCACATTCTGACTGCCATGTCCTGGTGGATGACAATAACTTCTAAGGTCTCCTTATTTCCACCCCTTCAGTGCAGAATACAATGGCTGCATATCCAGAGATTTTAGGCATTGATGCCACATACAAGTTTTTAGATGTCAGGAAGCCAGTGTACATCATTCACAATGAAGATTCCAGTGGTGCTACAGAAGTAGTCTGTGTGGCCATTCTTGTGAGGGAAGATGAATGCAGCCTGGAGTGGCTCCTTGACAAGTTCCAGGATCTCAATCCCTCTTGGACAAAGACAAGATGCATCATGGGAGATAAGAATCTGCTAAAGTGAGATTTGCTCAAGAAGTGCTTTTCCTAGGCACAAGTTTTAATTTGTGTGTTTCACACACTGAAGACATGAAATCACCTGTACAAAGATGACTATGTCAGCAGAACATGACCATGCCCTCAAGCTTCTTCAGAGGATGGTGCATACAAGGTCTGATGAGTTTACGAAGCTTGAAGATCAATTGGGCCCTACAGCACCAGCATCTGTACTGGAGTACTATAACAAAAACTGGCGCAGTAGTAAGGATGAATGGCCCAAAGGACTAGTCTTTAGCTGGGAGCTTTAATAACACAACAAACAACCGCCTTGAGAGCATTAATGCAGAACTAAAGAGTGTTGTCCCTCTGTACTGCTCTCTTGAGCAGTTTGTTGCAGCCCTATTCAGTATTCTAACCACAAAGCAACAAGAGAGGGACCATATGGCTGCAGATTCGGTCTATAAACATCCCACACGTTTGGAAGCGGAAGAGCACCTCCAGCAGTATCAGCTGACTCAGACGCCGTATGCTTTTCTGTTCGTTAAGCAGCAAGGTGAGCAGTCAAAGAATGTTACTGTTAAAGCTGACTGCCAAGATCAGTGGCGATGCCAGTCAATCTCTGGTGAGACTGCAACTACATTGTGCAGCTGCACTTGCTCATTTAGGCTTTCAATAATGCTGCCCTGTCATCACATCCTTGCCGTAAGAAGAGCTGAAGGCCTTAGTCTTTATGAAGGAAAGCTATGTAGTGAAAGATGGAGCAAAAAATATAACCACTGCACTGCAAACAACGATTATTCACAAAAGAGGCATGAAACACTCCAGCCATATCTGTCACACCAGTTGCAAAAAAGCCAAGGCCAATGACACAGCAGCAAAGGTACAAAGCTTTGTTTCCACTCTGCAAGTACTTGGCTGAGCTGGCATCAGCGGAATGCAATGACCAGTATTTGAAGCGTGTACAAGTTTTAAAGCTATTGATAAAGGAGTGGGAAGGGGAGCAGTCTAATGAACAAAACTACCATCAGCAGTACAACTGCACTGAAGCAGACTCAGCATCAGATTGTTTTTTTAGGTCTTCTTCATGTCCATAAGAACATGAAGTGAAGAAAGCACTGGTCACTCTCTTAGAGCACACTGATCCAGTCTCAGTCCCATTGTTGAAGATGAACCAGCCCCAAGCCCAGCGAAAACTGCTAGTCAGCTACTGCTGGAAATGGTACTTGGCCATGTGCCGCCGTTCAATGAAGCTGAGAAAGCGGCAGCAGTAATGTCTCCAAGCCTTGCGCTTACAGTTACGTCAGCTGATAGTACCGAGGCAGCGAATGCTGCAGAGCTTAGTACAATCTAACTGCCAAAAAAGATTAAACCTCGCAGTCGGCCAGCGGGATGTGCAGTCACTGTAATTGTACTGCCTAAAAGGAAAGTTCCAAAAGCCCGCTCTGATCTCAGTAAAGCTGAAAAACAAAAGAAAATTCTTGGTTCGCTGGTTGGAGACAGAAATGCCAGACTTTCCTTGGAAAAAGAAGTTTGCCTGGGTGAGTGAACTTAAATGTCCTATTCCAATCTTTCCAGCTCTTTTGTGGAAAGGGGCTAGGTGAACATACACTGTGCAATATAGTCACATTCTATGTGGTTCAGCATAGCTATACATTACTTACAAGCCCATTTTGCAGCAATATTGCCTATCGGACACTAGGTGATTTAAATTTTGAGGCAATTGTTTTAGCTAAACAGGATGGGTGTTTTTTGAAAGTGGCCTTTCAACATATGTACGGTGAACTCTGCACCTCCTGAGGCGCTAAGGATAGAAAAGTGCGTTCGGAGGCTTCATTACAGTGTGCTCATAGTCGCATGAATTTTGTCTTGCACGGGAAGACAAAGTGGAAACCATCCCTTCAAGGCTCCCAGAGTCCATCTCGGACAGCCAGCTCAACGCTGCTGCCGTGAAAAACTTTTTCACTGCCGATGTGCTGTGCAATACGTGCTTAAAGTCAAGCGCAAGAACATGAAGTGGAAGTGTAATGCTTGCAAGGACCTGTTGAGTGAAGCACCATCAATTGTTTGTGAAGCGTGTCTTTGCTGGTACCACATGTGTTGCCAGAATGATAAAGAAAGCGCTTGCCAGCACTACTTTAGAAAGTAGTGCTGGCAAAACAAATTTCCTTTTAATACACTTCTACCTTCAGCACATTCACTGAACTTGGTGTTCATGGTTGCACCAATTTGAGCAAAAGGGCCATAATGAATTCTAATTGGGTCATTTCATTATAGTAGAATGGATAGTTGGGCTAGCTGGTATGCAATCTTTCTGGGTGGAAAGCAGCGCGAGCAGACGAAGAGGAAGCACGCAGATGAGCGCTTGTCTGTGTTTTCTTGGTCTCTGTCCTTCATCTGTTCGGGCTGTTTTCCCCCCAAAATGGGTAATTTCTACCCACATAAAGCATTTGTTTGCCTCTGGAATAACCAGTTGACAAAGCTGTATACAGATGTCCTCTGTACGCATGTTCAAAGCATCAAAATATCTGTCCGCGTACTGCGTTTAGTTGCATCCTCAAAGGTATAACTTCCGTGCATGCATGCAAAATTGGGAAAATAACACTGTTAGAAGCAGAGTGCAGAAACTCTTTGAGGAGTGATCTGAAGCCCTGTCGCTGTTTGTGCTGCAAGATGATGTAGCCCGAAAAAGACTAGGACGTACACAAACGGTGAACAAGCGTTATGCAAACAGACCAACAAACCCAAGCCAAAACTCGTTCTATGCCATTTCTCACTGACTGCTCGGAAAATAAAATGATAGAGCAGAATATCCTGTTACATATTAAGTGGAACAGGATTGCCATTCTTCTCAACGGACATGCAACAGTCTGCAAGCAAACTGGGTTCCCAACCCCTAACGCCAGCTTTAATTCCGTCTGGACATAACTCTTGTGGCAGATAATGCTGGACGGAACTGTATAGTGTCAGATACAGTTCCGTCTCGACGGAATCCCATCGCTACATGCAGTTCCGTCTGGACAGAACTTTAGCGCAAATTGTAGTTCCGTCCGGACGGAACTCTAGCGCAAATTGTAGTTCCGTCTGGACGGAACTCTAGCCATGGCAGCCCACACAGAAACTAGCTGCGAAAGTATCGCTACCAGAGACGAGCACTGTCACTGCACAGCACTCCACCGCACCACTGACGATATCAGAAACATCGACGTGCACCTGAGAGAGGCTGGCGCGGGTGTACACAGCAACACGAGGATGACCAAGCCGATGAGGCACACTTAACCACCGCACATCGTTGCATGGAGTGGAACACTCGGTCGCAGTGCTACGTCTCTTGGAGAGCCACGACTTGGCAGGAGTAGCGAAGGAGATGACTGGCCAGTTCAGAGCCATTGATAAACTGGCACAGTACGACAATACCACGATACGCGCAGCGATACCAAGGTACTTCTTGGCACAACTTAAAACAAACGCGTTATTGCCCCTCAAGCGCTGCGGCGCGCAGACACCAGCGAGCAGTGGGGGTAGCATCAAGTGAGGAAACCTCTCCTCAATGCGAGCTAGCTATAGCGCAAGCGATCGCAGCGCCAGAGCCTAGGTGGCAATCGCGCAGGCCCACTATGTTCCAAGCGCACTGACACTTTTTGAAAACGAAAGACCTCAGCACTCCGAAATTATTCTCTGCTGCAGTTTTTAAACGTACACGAGGATGTGCGAGTTTCACTCTATATTGAACTAGAAGTTGGAGTAAGCCAGAACTATCGACTGCCGACAGGGGTAGTGGCCTAGAGTAAGCGGCGCTGGTGTGCTACTAGCAGCTGACTAGCACACTGAGCAGACGACGCTGTTTTAGTTGCGACGCTGCCTCCGTCACAGCCAGGTCTGCTGCGGAGATTGATTCGCAATTTTCAAAGGCGATTCCTCGTTTGCGGCTTGCTAAAGGTAAGGTAAGTCGCCTTCTGGTGCAAGATATTCTCAATGCGCGAACGTCGACTGCTACGTTCGGTCTTTAATGAAGGCGCTGTTGTCTCCAGTGAACTATTTCGCCTAGGTGAATCGGCAGTAATTTGAGAATTGGACATTGCGCGTCCCGCTAATCGGCGGTAGCACTCGACCACCATTGACTATGGTACCTCTATGCAACTGGTTTATCATTAACCCTGTTCCGGCCCCTACGGCAGTCAACACATGTGGCGAACGTTCGAAAACTTCGTCTGCCATTCCTGCCAACACATGCATGATCGATGCAAAAACCATACCGTATTGTTCGTTTTTATCGTAAAGATTTTCAAAATTTTTCTTACCTCAACCGCTGGCTCGTTTGCGGTGAAACTGCACACAGAGCTTGCGTATTACGGTAACTTTTGTATCGTAGCAAGTTTTACAACGGTACTTACTTAGTTGAGCCGTGCATGATGCAAAAGCGTAATCGTCTGCTTCGAGATCGGCGAACCGAAACCCAAAACACCAAGTTTTTGCTGAAGGGCGGCAGTAGCGCCATCTGTCTTCTGCAGTGGAAAGCGTCACAAGGCGCCAAAGCAAGCGTTGCAAGGAGCGCGGGCCTTTTGAATACGCCGTTCCGGCCTTTTCGTCTGCTTCAACTGAAGCGCTTCGAACATTTTCGGCCAACTGAGCAGAAAAAAATGCCGGAAACAACTATTTTAACGAGGTTGTGCCGTTAAAAGAATATTGTTTGACGTCTTTTTTTCGTCCAATGATATCGTCTGCTTTCGTGGCTCTTCTAAAGCGTCGGAGGACGACGTCGCGAAGTGCTGAGCTGTGTTTTTCTTCTTTGATTTAGTTCTGTGGGGCAAACTTTTTATTCTTCGCTGCTGTCCTGACTTCTTTGTGTCACTGTGCTGTGGTGTGTTGAGGTGCGGTATGGCAACTTACAGTGCAAAAGAGAAAGCGGCGGCAGTGGTGTGGGTAATTGAAACAAACTCAGTTCGCTATGTCCGCAAACAATTCACGATGAGGTTTCGGCGGCGGCAACCGTCTCACGCAGCCGTTTTTAAATTGCGACAGAAGTTTGAAGACACCGGCTACGTGACAAGGCAAGTGCGAGAAGATAAATCGAAGACACACCGCGGAATCGGTGAAGCGCTTTAGGGCGTGTTTGAAACCAACCCTCGCATGACCTGCATCCGTGCTGGGTTTATGTTCGGCGTAGCCCCATCAACGGTGAGCCGAGCACTCAAAAGCAGAGGGTGGCGTCCGTACAGGGTGCGGGTTCACCAGAATTTAAGCCCTGCAGACAAAGCCCAGCGGGTTTCATTCTGCCGCTCAGAGCAGCAGAGGGGGGCAGCAGACCCTACACACCTCGATTTTCTGCTCTTCAGTGACGTGACTGTTTTTCATCTAGACGGTCAAGTGAACCGACAATGCACGCGTTTCTGGGCGAAAAGCAACCCTCATTTCATTCACACCAGGGCAGTGAACTCGCCACGCACAGTTTTCTGGTGCGCAATATGGCGAGAGGGAGTGGTCGGCCCGTTCTTCTTTGAGGACACCGTGACAGCCGACTCCTATCTGCACCTACTGAAGGAAAAATTTCTGCCGGAGCTGGTGCAGTACCATATGCAGCAGCAGGTAGGCATCTTCCAGCAAGATGGTGCCCCTGCACACTATGCAGCCAAAGAAGGAAATGGTTAAATGAGCAATTTCCGGGACGGTGGATGGGGCGTGGGTCCGCCAATATGCCTTGGCCATCGCGATCGCCAGATATGACACCATATGCTATTTTTTCGCATGGGGATATGTCAAATCGATCGTCTACAGGACTGGAAGCCTTCGCACTCTTGAACATCTTCAGGAGCGGATCAAAGAAGAGCTCAACACCATAAGCGACGACATGAGAGCTGCAGTCTTCTAGGAATGTACGCACAGGCTGCAGCGATGCATAGACGCTGGAGGCGGCCACTTTGAGGATTGATTGTTGTTGTTGCTGTCCTCAAAATGTCTCAAAATGTAAATGCGTTTGCCTTGGTATTAAATGCCTTTGGTTGTTGGTTTTGGTTTTGACACTGCTTTGCTACGATTTCTTTTAATGCCACCGTTCCTCATTTTTAACCTCATGATTCTTCTTTCCTTCTTGATAGCAGTGCTGGGGGTTGTTGGAACTTTCGATGTAATCAGGCTGCACCTGTGGTGGCGTGGTGGCGGTATGGTTTGGTTTATTGGGGTTTAACGTCTCAAAGCAACTCAGGCTATGAGGGACGCCGTAGTGAAGGGCTCCGGAAGTTTCCACCGCTTGGGGTTCTTTAACGTGCACTGACATCGCAGAGTACACGGGCCTCTAGAATTTCGCCTTCATCGAAATTCGAACGCCGCGGCCGGGATCGAACCCGCGTCTTTCGGGTCAGCATCCGAGCGCCGTAACCACTGAGCCACCACGGCGGGGCTGTGGTGGCAGTATGATGATGTGAAATGCGCATGCGACGATTTTTATCGCTGTGTTTGACCTCTAGGGTATAAATGTGCAGCTGTCTATGAAATAAACTAGTTGGAAGTCGCGCATTGTACATGTCGTTTGTGTTTCCTCGTTCTCGTCCCGTCTTTTGCGCAAGCACGTACCCCTTTCTATCAAAATGTCTCTAATGTCGGAAATAGGCGATGCAGGTAATGAATAAATAAATGAATAAATAAAATGTTCAGGGCAGGCTTGCAAGGGCAGTCTTTCAGTTGCTTTGTTATCAGCAAATGTAGAAGCGCGAGCGAGTTGGTGGCAGATAATTCTTAAAACAGCATCAAACAGACACGGACACAAGGAAGGGGCGTACACAAGAACGGACGTCGTGTAGTGCCAATAAATTACTACTGTTTCTTTCAACAACTCCGACAGCGGGACATCCAGCGAGGGGAACAGCTGTTCTTCGGGTGTAGTGTGTGTATGTCGCTTTCATTGGGTAAATGATGACACATAAGCCTGTAATTGGTTTTACTGTACTATACTTGAAAAGTACTAAAGACAATTGATTGTAAAACATTTTATTCGCCGGAAAGAGCTTGGTAAGAGGTCGCGTTGAGTGGTCGAGAGTACGCAGCCCTCGACGACTCTGTCAGTCACTCCACCGCCAAAACTTGCGTTCTGGGGTTAGAGCTAGTCAGCACGGTCTCCCACCGCTCGAGAGAAGGAGCGGTAACTAGATCACCCGGAGGTGGCTCTATTTTGCAGTCCCACAGGATGTGATCATAGGTGGCTGGTTGGCCACAGTGTTTACGTTTGGGTGTGCGGCCCCTTTGAATACGCCGTTCCGGCTTATGCGTTGTCTTTAGTAAAGCACATTTATCCAGACCTTTACTAAAGACAACGCATATGACGGAACGGCGTATTCAAAGGGCCCGCGTTTCTTGTAACGCACGCCTTGGCGCCATGTGACGCTTTCCACTGCAGAAGACATATGGCGCCACTGCAGCCCTTCAGCAAAAACTCGATGTTTTTGGTTTCGGTTCGCCGATCTCGACGCAGACGATTGCGCTTTTGCGTCATGCACGGCTCAACTAAGTAAGTACCGTTGTAAAACTTGCTACGATACAAAAGTTACCATAATACGCAAGCTCTGTGTGCAATTTCACCGCAAACGAGCGAGCGGTTGAGTTTAGAACTTTTTGTTGGGCTAGATGGCCGCATGTTAAGAAAAGAACAGTAAAAGAACAGTTAGCGCTAGTCCTGTGTGGTCCTCACTTGTGTTCGTTTTGGTTGCACTCCTCTTCTTTTCTTACACCGGTAGAGGTAAGAAAAATTTTTAGTCTTTACGATAAAAACGCACAATACAGTACAAAAGAATTATTACGTATGAAATCTTTTTATTTATTTACTGCAGGAAAATACCTCACTATTGCGTCTCGTGGTTCTTGCTAAGCCTATGCAAAAGGCAAGGAAAATATTATTGCCGTCAGCGCAGCCGTCATGTAACGGGAGCAATTCATACTTGGTGGCATTGCAGACGGCAAGTGTAGCTCTGCTATCTGAAGCAATATTCTTAGACAGTTTCAGTTTCGCAGCTCCTGTCGGGAGGTGGCTAAAGTGGCGGGCGCAGGAACTAGTGGCGCTGCGGTAGAGCTTTTCTACATCTTCTGCTGCCGCGGGAGTTTCGCTCCATGCAGTTACGATAGGATAGTCAAATTTCCAAATTGGTTTTTCGTGTAATGGTGCTGTTAATATTGTGAAAACGTGTTTGCGTAGAAATATGTGCACTTGTTTGTGGTGAAATATGTTTGCGGTGAAATACAGGGTGTTTCACCTAAGACTTTCTGCAATTTTTAAAAATAAGCTATTTGAATTAGATGCGCGCTTTTTCTGGAAGAGCATTGTCAGTGATGTAGTACATCATAATGCAGCTAAGACGTGCTAACTAGCAGGCTTGTTAACCAATATTTAATAGTTAACTTTTAAACTATTACCGTTGGGAACCTTAATTATTGAGAGGCATGTAGCCCACCGTAAGTAATGTCCATATCCGTTTTTAGAATTTCGAGAACGCGATTATCCTCGGCGCTGTGGCCCAACAAATTTCGCCTACATCGCGCCAAAATACATGCGGTTTGAGAAGCTTGCAGGCAAAGCAACCTCTCCAGTGAACCTAATTCGTCGAGATAGCCAAAATATGTTGGGCCACAGCGCCGAGGTTAATCGCGCTCTCGAAATTCTCAAAACGGATATGGACATTACTTACGGTGGGCTACATGCCTCTCAATAATTAAGGAGCCCAACGGTGATAGTTTAAAAGTTAAATATTGGTTAACAAGCCTGCTAGTTAGCACGTCTTAGCTGCATTATGATGTACTACACCACTGACAATGCTATGCCAGAAAAAGCGTGCATCTAATTCAAATAGCTTTTTTTTATTGCAGAAAGTCTTAGGTGAAACACCCTGTATATTTGTGGTGAAATATGTTTGTGGTGAAATATGTTTGTGGTGAAATATGCTTGTGGTGAAATATGTTTGTGGTGAAATATGTTTGTGGTGAAATATGCTTGTGGTGAAATATGTTTGTGGTGAAATATGTTTGTGGTGAAATATGTTTGTGGTGAAATATGCTTGTGGTGAAATATGTTTGTGCCGCGTCTGTGACGACCTTGAGCTGCTCCATTTCTTCTTCGAATTGACCGATGTAATAACGCCAGCGCGACACATCGCATTGCGGAAGAACAGTATTCAGGGATGCATTTCCATTTGGCAGTCGCGGACGAAACCGTATAACCACGGTAAGCATCGGCAAACACAGTGCTCATGCTTCCTATGTCTTATTCTCTTGCCTGCCAGTAGTGGTGTCTAGAACTCAACAAGACGAGCCGGAGCAAGAAGGCGTTCTAGGCATTAATAATGACTTCACCACCAAAGTGCACATGGCGGCAGGATGCGCGTAGTGAAGCTGCCTCTGGGCCAGCTTGACTCGGCCATGGACACCCAGGCGCAAACTTTGGCAGCAAAATAGTGGGTAAAAAAAGAAAAGGGAAAATAAAAAACAAGGTCTCACCGAGATTCGAACTCGGATTGCTGGATTCAAAGTCCAGAGTGCTAGCCATTACACCATGAGCCCACACTTCCCGGCGCCGGGAATCGAACCCGGCCCTGCTGGGTGAAAGCCAGGTGTTGTACGCACTAGACCACGCCGGATTTATTTATTGCCTGACTTCGGCAAGAACCACAGTACACAAATACACTTACAGAGCGCAATGAGCAATAATTAACAACACATCATATTAAAACTCCTTAAGCGTCACCAAAGGCTCGACTCTTTTGAGCCACTCGGGAGCTTCAGGAGCAAGTTTCTGAACTTCAATATACTTATGCATGCACTCCCGAAAATAGATCCGTGCAGACCACGCCGGAACACGATAGGTACAGGGCATTCTAGGCATTATATACTTGCAAATACCCTTTGTAACAGACTTTTAGTAGAGCGATAGCGGACCTGTTGGAAATTACGCTAGCGTGCTGCAAGCAACTTATCCCCACAGATAGTTCTGGTATAGCGTTCTGAAAACGTTAAATGCTATCTGCTGGACATGGAGGTGAAAGGTCCTTCTAAAACAGTCGCCGATGCCACGAAATTTCCAAAATAAAATATTTCAGAGTCTTTTGAGCCAATTATTGCACCAACACTTATTTTCGCCAGCAAAAGTGCCGAAAAAATTAGAATAAAGCGAAACGAAAAACGTACCACAGTGGCACCATCTAGTAAAAACAATGTCAACTAGAAACCGTTATAGGAAGAATATTTTCCGTCACGTGGCGTCTAATGTTCAAAACACTTTTGTTAATTTAATATCAATGGTTGTGCTACATGATTTAAGTATATAAAACACCGCGACAAACCTCTAAATATATTTTTGCTTAGTTCCGGACGTTTGTGTCACTTTCTGGGCAGTTGCAGACGGTTACACCTGAGGTCCCATTAGGCTGGAGTGCTAAGAATCGCGAGCGGATCTGAAAAACTAGGCTGTATTGCAGCTTAAACTTTATCGTCGAAGCAAGGTAAGTCATCGCGAAAAGCAACAACACCAGTAGTTGGCTGTAAACATGCCCACCGGAATCGCAAGGCCGTCTGAATCGGCTGAAGCGGGCGGCTTTCGCGGGCGGCGCATGCGCACTTTGGACTCGCTATTCCGCTATGCACGCATTTTCGTAAATCCCCCAATACTAAAACTCTCGCCCAGGGCTCGTGTGACTGCAGCGAATGTCTTCGTGCAGCCTTCTGCTCCACAGCTGAATTCGCGGCACTCTGAACAAATACGGCATTCTTTCGTAGGCAGAGCGGCGACCTTCCGTGAACGATAACAAGGACGTTAGCTGCTCTGAATACGCAACTGATGCGGCAACGTCTTCGCAATAAACCCGTCTTTCGTGGTGATCACCACTGACCTGGACGAAGTCTGTGCGACATAGAACTTGCTTGCAAGCCAAGATTCCCTGGACAGTCTCAGCTTTCCGAAGGGCTCCAGTACTTTACGCATGACATCGTCACTATAGTATGACTTGGTATCCAGTGCAGCATTTTTTTTTTACCTTTTCACCATTTGTTTAGCAGCCATTGAATGCGTCGTTACAGCGCAGATGTGATTAATCTGGTAGGCGCCTATCGACGCCGCGTCTACGACGACTTTGAGCCGCTCCATTTCTTCTTCGAATTGGCCGATGTGATCAGGCTGGCGGGACACATCGCATTGGATAAGAACGGTATTCACGGATGCATTTCAATTTGGCAGTTCGGGACGAAACCGTATAAACACGGTATGCATCGGCAAACACAGTGCTCATGCTTCCTATGTCTTCGCCTCTTGCCTGCCAGTAGTGGTGTCTAGAACTCAACAAGACGAGCCGGAGCAAGAAGGTGTTCTAGGCATTAATAATAACTTCACCAGCAAAGTGCACATGGCGGCAGGATGCCCTCAGTGAAGTTACCTCTGGGCACGGAGATAGAAGGCTTTTAGGAGGCGCAACTCCATGGCCCCGCGGCCGGCGCGGGCGACCAGAAAACGTCACAGAGGAGGAGAGGAAGGGAGGTCGGTTTCCGTGGCGCGCGGTAGATGGCGCTCACGCGTGGTGCCCGCTAAAGTCACTGGAACTCTGAAAGTACCGAAGCTGTTGGATGGATGGATGGATGGATGGATGGATGGATGGATGGATGGATGGATAGGAGCGCCCCCTTTGAAACGGGGTGGTGGCAATTGCCGCCATGCTCAGCTTTTCTTTATTTATTTATTTTTTTTTGTTTACTGTGTTGGCAATTCTCATTAAGATTCTCCATCAACTTTGCCTACGGTTTCCTACTATTCTAACCTTATTCCACATCTCTGCTTTTCAGCCACCAATCCTCCAATCGCTTTTTGCTGACTTCCACTGCAGATTTATTTACATGACCATTGTTATCTTTAAACCCTAGGGCCTCAGAAAGAGTGACTGTGCCTGCATCGACATCCGGATGGATACCATCACATTTGATTATGAGGTGTTCAATTGTTTCCACAGATCTACCACACACTGCACATGTGTCATCTTCTTCGTTAAATTTCTTTTTGTAGCTGCGCGTTCTAAGACACCCTGATCTAGCTTCAAAAAGTAGGGCACTGCCTCTTGAGTTGTCATAGAAAAATTCTTTCCTGATCTGCCTTTTCCAGAATCGATATAGTTCTACACTATGTTTCTTTTCCATTGAATTCATCCAATTTTTAACTTCCGCGTTTTTGACCTGTCGTTTAATGCTCTTTCTTTCTCCGCCCTCATGACTGGCATACTTACTGGTTAGTTTTCTAGTTCTTTTCCGCCACTGTGAGTCAACGTTCTTTCTGTATAAATATTTAAATACCTTAGCTGCCGATCTGTTATCGTCCAATTTCCTCAGGCGTTCTTCATATAGTATTTTACTCTGCTTCCCGTGCCTCGAACGATGCCCAGCCCATATCCCCTTGTACTGCCTCGTTTGTGGTTTTGCCGTGGGCACCTAGTGCTAATCTTCCAACAGCTCTCTGATTTACGTCTAATCTCGACTGAACTTCTGCCCTTAAGCACATAACCGCATTGCCGAAAGTAAGTCCCGGCACCATTATTCCTTTCCAAATACCTCTTAGTACTTCATATTTGTTGTACCCCCATAATGCCCTATGTTTCATTATCCCGGCCTCTCTTCGTCCTTTTGCCCTAAGAGCCTGTTCATGCTTTTCCGTGTATATCTGCCCTTCGTTTAGCCATATCCCGAGGTATTTGTATTCGGCCACTTTGGGTATTTCGTGGCCTTGTATTGTAAGCACCTGATCAGTTGTATCGTTAAAAATCATCACACCTGATTTAGTTGCGCTAAAACTGAATCCTAGAGCGTCTCCTTCGTCTCCACAGCAATTAACCAAAGTTTGTAAATCTTCCTGGCTATCTGCTAACAGTACAATATCGTCCGCATACATTAAACCCGGGAGTCGCTGCTCAACTACATTTCCGCCTAATCTGTACGATAGATTATAACCCAGATTACTTTCTTCTAGCCTTCTTTCCATATTAATCACGTAAAGCATGAACAGCAGCGGTGATAGAGGGCAACCTTGCCTTAATCCTTTGTGCACCCCTACAGTTGTGGTACTTTTTTTCCCTTCCCATGTAATTTCAACTTCATTATCTCGGTAGATTTCCTGTAGAAAATCAATTACCTCATCACCAACACCTAAATCTTTCAATATGCTCCACAGGAGTTCCCTGTTCACGTTATCGTATGCACCGCTTATGTCTAGAAAGGCTATAAACAGAGGTCTATTTTCCGCCTTAGCTATTTCTATGCATTGGGTAAGCACGAACAGGCTATCATCTAACCGCCTACCCCTTCTGAACCCATTCTGAAGTTCTCCGAGTATCCTATTCCCTTCTACCCATGACTGCATTTTTAATTTCACCGCCTGCATTGCCAGCCTGTACATAACAGATGTTATCGTAATCGGACGGAAGGATTTTATGTTCATCTTATCTCCTTTCCCTTTATAAATCAAATTCATTTTACTCTGTCTCCAGCTGTGCGGAATTTGCTTATTTGTTATGACTGCCTCCAATGCTTTTTCAGCGCGTCCTTGCTTCTTGGGCCAAGTTCATTAATCAGCTTAATTGGAATTTCGTCTATCCCTGCGGATGTGGTTTTAGGAATATTTGCTTCCGCCTTTTCCCAGTTAAGACTAGTCAGTTCTAAGCTGTTCTCTTTTGTGCTGTCCTGTGTTGCCGCCTCACTTGGGGAGATTACCCCATTGGCGTCGCTAAAAGACGCAGCTATAAATGACGTAATGTAGTCCACAGCATCGTCTCCCTCCAAACATTTTCCCTCAGCATCTATAATCTGTTCCTGCTTTCTTTGATTTGTTTTTCCCAACCAGCTTATATGGTTCCAGACTTTTCTTGGCCCCCCTTTATTTGCCTCGCGAACTTCAGCCAGCCATTTATCAGAGGACTGCTTTATTTTAGCCTGGACTAGGACCTGAACTTGCTGTTTCTTTTGTCGATAAGATTCCCATTTTTTTCCTATTTCCTCTACAGATACTGCGCCCTCTTTGCTTCTCTGTGTTCCCTTGAAGCCACCCGTCGTTGTTCGATGGCCTCCTTAATTTCCATATTCCACCAGCTTCGTGGCTTCCTCTTTCCTCTCCAGCGGTTAACTCCTTTCACTTGTTTCATTTTTGTAGCGATGAGCAGTTCCAACTGATTATGATCCCAATTTTCCATGTGGCGTTTCTCAATTACTTCTTCTATATCGGCTGATATTAGCGCTATTTGTTCATCATTTAATTTTGCGTTGTCTTTTGGACTTCGTTGCATTTCTCTTTTGACTAGGGCTCCCAACTGTAGACTAATACGTTTATGATCACTTCCTAGGCTGTCCTTCCCCTCTTCGTCTATTTCCATTATTGCGAGCTTGCTATAGATGCCCTGCGACATTAGACAGTAGTCAATGGTTGTTTGCCTGTTACGGGATTCCCACGTGATTTGTCCCTCACATTTAGTTTCTCTATTGACAATAACTAAGTTGTGCCGCTCACACAAGTCCAGCATTAACTTCCCGTTACAATCTGTGTATCCATCCAGATCCTCGATGTGGCCGTTCATGTCTCCAAGCAAAATAATATCGACACAGTCTCCAATCTGCTTTATATCGTCATTGAGGCACTTAACTAGATCCTTGTTTTCTTGCCTGCATTTGTCCCCGGTCCCTAAATAAACTACCCCTAGCCATGTCCTTTTGCCAGCAATTGTACCTGATACCCAGACATGTTCTTTGCAAGTTGATTTTATTCTTTGCCAATTTGTTCCTTGATGTATCAGCATACCTACTCCTCCTCCCTTCTTCTCCGTTGTTGTTCTGTTGCACCCTTCCCAGACATAGCCATCGATGAAAGGTGGATCTTCTAGATCCCTCAGATGTGTCTCGCATAGAGCGTACACACCTACTGCTTCGTCCTTTAACTGCTGTTCTATTTCTAGCCATTTCGCTCTCTTTCTACCCCCTTGCATGTTTATGTAACTGATCCTGGCGTTAAATTTCTTTTTCGTAGTTTTCTTTCTGGGCCTCCTAGTGGCCATTTTGTTGGGATCAGCCGCCATTGTTACATTTACATCGCTTCTACCTACACCTACGCCCTGAGCCACCGTGGACCCCCTAAAAAAGCTACCGCTCGGCCTCCCAGGCGCCTGCCTATCTCTTCTCCTACCCTTCCACTGAAATGGATGCCATCTCGTCCAAAGTCTCTGCCCGAACCTGCCCTGTGCACTTCCTTGTTTATTTCTACCACCTCAAAGCCTTTCTCGAGGCCTAACTGCCTTATCTCGCGATTAAGATTCACAACGTCTTTAGCAACCTCTGCATTCCTTCCTTGTACCTCCGGCACTGTACACACCACGATCTGCGCTTGCTGTGCTATCGCCCTTATACCGTCAACTCCCTCAGCTAATGTTTTCCCTACTTGTGCGGCGTTACCATTCAGGACATCATTTAGCCCAGCCGCTACCACTACCAAGTTACGCCTTGCAGCCTTCTCGGAAAGTTCACTTTTAGTCGCTGTCAGGACATCGTCCATTGTCTTTCCTGGAAACACCCCGACTGCTACCCGCCTATCACCCTTCACCCGGTCCAGAATAGCTCTTTTGCAGCGCCCCATGTTTGAGTCACCAGCGATAAGCACTAGGGTACTCTGCCACTCCCTCCTAACTTCCGGATCTCGCTGCCTCTTATCAGCGACTGTGCCCTCATTTCCTGGAAATAGCTCGGACCCCTTCTCAGTACCGCCTCTCGAATACCCAGCTGCCACCTGTGCATAGCTGTTCCTGCCTGAACATGTCTGACCTACTGGCCCCTCGCTGTCCATGCCAGTGCAAGCCCCATCCACGTGGCTGGCGCTGGAATGCCCGCCATTGTGGCTTCCAATGGCGGTGTCCGCCGTTTTTGACTCGATCTGAGATAGCTGTACTTGAAGCTTACGCTTCTCTGCCCTCTCTATCTCTAACTCTGTTTCTAGAGCATCCATCCTTAGCACTAGTTCGCTGTTCGCCTGTTCAGCCCTGTCCAGGCGTGCACCTAATACGCAGAATTTGCGCATAAAATCTGCGCCTTCGGCCTCCTCCACTGAATCGAACCGCGTTTCTTTTAAATTCACCGATTCCTCACACTCCATACATCTAACCTTCAGTAGCTTAACCATCGTAGCAACACTCGATTATTGCTTGCACCAAATGCCCAGATATCTACACGCTCAAGACGAAAACACTTGAAAACACGTGCAAAATTAAAATAAAAGTCTGGCTACCGCAAATGCCGATCAATCACTTGGAAAAAAAATAGCTATCTCTCTAAAAGTTAACGCACAAAAAAAAACACTGAGACAACTGTCGGCCAAATAGTCCCGGCCGAAATTAGGTCACTGACCTAAATTCTATTCCTTAACCTGTACTTCCCCTAACAGCCTAAAAAACTAAACGCACTTTTAAAACTATTAAAGGAAAGTACTCATCTATTTTACGCAGTCGCTCTCGCAGTCTGTCCGGTCCCGGTCTCCACGCGTGATCTCTTCGCCGCCGCGCCGCCTATTGGCCAGTTTTGATCACGTGAGTAGGCGCCTCCATAGATGGTCCACTCGCTCTAGGAGCCGACGGGGCGCAGTGCTTCCGAGGTGGTTGGACGGCGTGTTTTCTGAAGTAGCACGTTCAGTATAGCGTCTGTGTGCATGTGTGTGTCTGTGTGCGTGTGCGCGCGTGCCTGTGCCTCTATCTGAGCGTATGTCTGTGTGCGTGTCTCTGTGCGCACGCCTGTCTCTGTGTGCGCGCATGTGTGCTGCGCGCGCGTGTCTGTGTGCGTGCGTGTGTCTGTGCATGCGTGTCTGTCAGTGCGTGCGTCTGCGCGCGTGTGTCTGTGTATGCGTGTCTGCGTGCGTATCTGTGTGCGCGCGTGTCTGTGCACCGCGTGTGTCTGTGTATGCGTGCGTATCTGTGTGCGTGCGTATCTGTGTGCGTGCGTGTGTCTGTGCATGCGTGTCTGTCAGTGCGTGCGTCTGCGTGCGTATCTGTGTGCACCGCGTGTGTCTGTGTTTGCGTGTGTCTGCGTGCGTATCTGTGCGCGTGTGTCTTTGTGCACCGCGTGTGTCTGTGGGCGTCGTGTGTTTGTGTGAGTGTGAAAGCAATAAATGTCTTCGAAGATGTTGCTTTACGAGATTTTTTTTCCCTGCTGGTCATCGATATTGGCTAATGAGGATTAAATAAAAAATAATAAATTGCAGAGTTTAACGTCCCGAAGAGACACGATAGCTATGAAGGGTGCCGAAGTGGAGCGCAGTGGGAGAATTTATGCCATCTGGAGTTATTTAACGCGTACTTACATCGCACTGCGCACGGGAGTTTTTGTATTTCCCCTCTATCGAAATACGGCCACAGCGCGCCCGCATGCTATCTTGTATTTCGCCTCTATCGAAATACAGCCACAGCGCGCCCGCATGCTATCTGGCCACACAGTTAGAGCGTTGGACCCGTCGTCGACCTTGGGGTCGCCCAACTACCTCCCGCAAGCCTCCGACCGGCGACTGACCACACGGAGGGAAGAACAGGAGGCAGGAAACAGCAAGCGCACAGGGAACGTTTTATACGCATCAGGCTTCCAAGTGAACCGATTTACTAAACGCTTTGCTATAGCCCGCTCGTATGTACGCAGCCTGCCGGCTTTAAAGTTTTCCGGGCCCCGAAAACATGCATTTGCAAGCCTCTCACGGAAGCAAAATAGGACAAGCCTGCTTCTTACGTTGTTAGCTCACACCCGTGGGCTAAAGAATACGAGAGGCTGCGCAGCTGTCGTGCGACGCTTTCAAGGTTTTCGAAACCCTCACCTCATCTAAGGTATCAATCATGAATACTTTCATTGATTAATTTTCGCGCAAAACCGATGAGCAAGGCGGCCGCAAGGGAGACCTTCTTCGCCTAGCAGACGACGCGCTCGCCGAGCTGGACCACCTCTGGCAACAACACCCCAATGTTGCCCGCGCGCCGCCCGCTGGTTGCGGTACTTTCAGAGTTCCAGTGACTTTAGTGCCCGCTAAAGTCAGTGACTTTAGTGCCCGCTTGGGCAGCGCGAGGCACCGCGCTGCGCGGTGCGTGGCGCGGTTTCGGGACGGCGGAGCGTGAAAAAAAAAAAAGCAGTGCGGGAACATTGGCAGGGTGTTACAGGGAACCCCTCCGTTTGTGGTCTGGGGCCGCTGATGGGGTATCAAGAATGTTACCATTCCAGCCGGCTTGCACGGAGAACAGCGGCTAAGTAGTTGTAGACGTCGTGCTTCCAGCTGTGGCTAAACTAGCCAGCCCACAGAGGGGCTCACAATTTTTTTTTAAACATTGCACCGCTCCCTTTTCATCCCCTGCGGTCAGAGGGACCCTGAAGCGGGCTTCCAAACACTGTACTTTCCCTGTAAGGCGGGTTGAATCCCACGATGGACGAACCCAGCTGGTTCCTTATCTCCCCTGCCTATTTAGCTGCAAGGGAATCACAACGCTGTCACCGCTAATTGGGCACTGCACGTATCGATACGGCTTCGTGTCACTGAGCGGCCTCCTTCATCTTGTTGTGGAGCAGTCCATTGTAGCTAGCCATGCCTGAGACGTCAGGCTCTTCTATTTGGCTATTCGGGTCAAAATGGGCTAACACAATGCGTCGCTGCCCAGCTCAGACTGTCTTGAGAACGGCGAGGTAGACAGCCCTGCTTGTGCACAGTGACGGCTGGGAAACTCCCCCCACTCCCTGCAGAGGAGCTCCGCCAAATCTTTTAGCAGCTTCGGACACAAAGTGGCGGAAGGTAAGAAACCAAGAAAAAATAAATAAATAAGGAATACTCTGTAACACGTAACACCCTCGAAACAGCGGGTGCGGTCGTGTGCTCTAGTCTCCAGAAGCTGTGTGACCGACGTGGTAGAGTGCTCGCGCTCGAGTCCTGGTCTATCTCCGTGGACCCGGTACGCCTTACTGCCTCGCTGTAGCATACGATGGGACGTAAGTGATTTGTTCCGAACTGCAATAGCGGATACAAGTCGTGCAAAGAAAGCGTCATCTCCTTCAAGGCTCCCAGTGACTTGTTCCCAGTGATTTGTTCCGACTGAAGAGGACACGCGAATCAGCAAGCTATGATGTACGTGTTGCCTTAATTATGACCGATGCGGTTTGGTTTATGGGATTTAACGTCCCAAAGCGACTAAGGCTATGAGAGACGCCGTAGTAGAGGGCTCCGGAAATTTCGACCACCTGGGGTTCTTTAACGTGCACTGACATCGCACAGTACACGGGCCTCTAGAATTTCTCCTCCAAAGAAATTCTAGCCGCCGCGATCGATCCCGGTCGCGGCGGCTAGAATTTCTTTGGAGGAGAAATTCTAGAGGCCCGTGTGCTGTGCGATGTCAGTGCACGTTAAAGAACCCCAGGTGGTCGAAATTTCCGGAGCCCTCCACTACGGCGTCTCTCATAGCCTTAGTCGCTTTGGGACGTTAAACCCCATAAACCAAACCAGAATTTCTCCTCCAAAGAAATTCCAGCCGCCGCGGCCGGGATCGAACCCGCGTCTTTCGGGTCAGCAGCCGAGCAACATAACTGCTGAGCCACCGCGGCGGCTTATGACCGATGCTTGCGCCGGGAGCATATGCACCTCTTCATCTTTTTACTTCTTCAGCAAGCTTTGCTGCATGCCTCTCTATCGTGGTCCCTAAGACCCTGAAGGTAAGCACATAAAGCTAATATCTTTCGCATGTTTCATGAGTATCCAAGGAATTTCCTTAACGACGTGAGTAAAAAGGGCAGCCATCGCACGCGGCACTGCCCACCAGTAAGTGGAAGAGCGCCGAGCCGCAGACACATCAACAGTTAGAATTCGAATGTAAATTGCCTCCCGTACTATGAGTCCACGTTTTACCACACGATAACTCAGGGCAGCATGACATTTGCGAAGAAAATGTTGGCCGCGCAAATATGCTCTCCCGCGGAAGCACGGAAATGCACGCGACGGCGCGAGCTCGCGTCGTCCTCGGGAACCTGACGAGGGCGGCATCCGGCGGCGGTCGAAGGAAGAAGACAGCGCCTGTGACTCTGCGGCCGCGGGAGAGAGGCGAGTTTCGCCTCCTAAGTGCTTCTATCTCCGTGCCTCTGGGTCAGCTTGACTCGGCCATGGACACCCAGGCACAAACTTTGGCAGCAAAAGAGTAGGCAAAAATAAAGGGCAAGAAAAAAAAAGCAGGTCTCACCGAGATTTGAACTCGGATTGCTGGATTCAGAGTCCAGAGTGCTAACCATTACACCATGAGACCTCACTTTCCGACAGTGGGGATCGAACCCGGGCCTTGTGGGTGAAAGCCGGGTATCCTACCTGTCGTGAGTGTTCGACGAGCGCAGAGAAGAACGACCCTTCAGACGGGTGGCTGAGAACAGAAAAGCATTTATTTTAGAAAGGGACGGGTGAGCTGGGGCTCGCCCTCCGACGGGCGCCGGGAGAGGAGGGCGCGTCCGCTCTTTCACATTACTTGGCGCTCGGCTGTTACACTAGCCGGCGGCACACCACATCCCCCTCCGTTAGCCGATACCACGGCGATGCCCCCGAAACGGTCCGGCACAAAGACACTACGCCCGGAGCGAGTCACGGCAACTGGTGCCCTTGCAGCCGCAGCTTGAGTGCAGTGTGATGTCTCGGGCGGTGAGTTACTGCCGCGCTGCGGTCGAGCTCCCCCGTCGTCCTCTGTCGGCGACGCTCTTGGTGTTAATAGCCAGTCTTCATCGTCGTAGTCCAGGAAAGCGGGAGAAGGAGGCGGCGTCGTTCGACTCTGCGATGGCTTCCAGGAAACCAGCATCCGCCGATTGCGGCGCACGGTCCCGCGGCTTGTCTTTACCCAGTATGACCGTGGGGTCCCGGCTTGCTCTACTATTTCCCCCTCGCAGTCGAAGTCTCTCACCCAAACTTGGGTCTTGGGCGGGAGTACCGGCAGCTCTCTGGCGGCGTGTCGGGAGTTGAAATTTCGCCTCTGTTGCTCCTTGTTTTCGCGATCCTTTGCGGCTGCCTGCTTGCTCTCGCTACCCCGCTGTGCGAAGAGAGCGGGAAATGTCGGAACACGTGTGCGCAGCCGTCGTCCCATGAGCAGTTTCGAAGGGCTGAAGCCTGTTGGTCCCGGCGTGTCTCTGTAGGCCAGCAACGCAAGATAAGGATCTTCAGCCTTCTTCAGCAGGCGTTTTACTGTTTGCACCGCTCGCTCTGCTTCCCCGTTGGCCTGCGGATGTAAGGGGCTGCTCGTGATGTGGGTGAAACCGTACGTCTTCGCGAATTTCTTAAACTCCGAGCACGAAAACTGAGGGCCGTTGTCGGAAACCACAGTCACAGGAATTCCATGACGAGCGAAAAAGCTCTTGAGGTGGTTTATAACTGCGTCTGCTGTTGTGGAAGCTAGAAGCGCTATCTCCGGGTACCGAGAGTGGTAGTCCACACAGATGAGGTACGGCTTGCCACGAAGTTGAAAGAGATCTATGGCCACCATGTTCCAAGGCAGCTCGGGAATTGATGTTGGCAGGAGCGGCTCAGCATTTTGCTGGCGCGTTTTAGCGCAGATTTGACAGTTAGAGACGACTTGGCGGAGTTCACTGGATAACCCTGGCCACCACACAGACTGCCTGGCTCTGGCTCTGCAGCGCTCGATTCCTTGGTGCCCCTCGTGTAGGCGAGCGAGAATTTCTCCTCTCATGTGTTGAGGGATAACCAAGCGTGTTCCATATAGCAAGTAGCCATCGTTTTGGGATAGACTTGCTTGGTGTTGCCAGAATGGTGACAAAGCAGCGGGAACTTTGCGTTTTTCCGGCCATCCATGCACGCAGTACCATGCACCGAAGACGCTGGCAGATTTCGTCTTCGTTTTGTGCTTTCTTGATCGGATCGAAGGCGGAACTTTGAAGTCCGATGACAGCTCCCTTTACGTAGGCACTGACTTCGTCGCAGGTGAGCATTCCTGCTACCAGGTCGCTGGTTACGGGTGCCCTGGACAAAGTGTCGGCCGTTGCAAGGCTTTTCCCTGGCACATACTGCACCGTATAGGTGAAGCGCATCAGGCGCATGCGGAAGCGTTGAATACGTGGCGGCAGCAAATCCAGAGAGGCCTTTCCCAGAAGGGTGATCAAAGGCTGATGGTCAGTCTGGAATGTTGCCGTGAGTCCACGGATGTATTCTTCAAAGCGTTCGGCTGCCCATGTCAGTGCCAAGGCTTCCTTTTCAACCTGAGCATAGCGCGTTTCTGCCGTTGTTAGGGATCTCGAGGCGTATGCAACTGGGCGTTCACATCCATCTGGCTGCGTTTGTAGCAGGACTGCACCCAAACCATGGGCTGATGCATCCGCTGACAGTGTTGTAGGGTAGTCTGGATGATACTTGGCTAAGCACTTCTCTGAACAAAGGAGGTCTTTGATGCTCGTGAACGCCACTTCCTGAGCAGGCCCCCAGGTCCACTCTGATGTCTTTTTGAGGAGGTCACGAAGCGGTGCAGTTTTCTCGGCCAGACATGGCAGAAACCTTGCCAAATGATTCACCATTCCCAAGATCCTCCGGACTCCCGCGACGTCTTTTGGCGGAGGAAGTGACTTGACTGCCTCGACTTTTTTAGGGTCGGGTCGGATACCTCGGCGGTTTATGACGCATCCCAGGAAGGTCACCTCATTAACACTGAAAACACATTTTGTGCGGTTGAGGGTGAATCCCGATGAAGCGAGTTGCTTTAGCGTCGAGGCCAGGTTCTTGTCATGCTCCGCTTGGTCGCGGCCAAAAACTAGAATGTCGTCCATGAGATTGACTACTCCAGTCAGTCCACTGAGAGTTTCGGACATGCGTTTTTGAAAGTATTCCGGCGCTGACGTGATACCGAAGGGAAGTCTGGTGAAACAGAACCGCCCTATCGGCGTGATAAAAGTAGTCAGCTCTTGGCATGCCGGAGAAAGAGGAATTTGGTGAAACCCCGAGTTGGCATCAAGTCGAGAAAATACTGCAGCCTCACCTAGCAGTGCGAGTGACTGTTCCACTGACGGAAGAGGAAACCTTTCTCTGAGGACCGATGAATTGAGGCGAGTGAAGTCCACGCAGATTCGGACTCCTCCTGACGGCTTCACGACGGGAACGATTCCGGCACACCAGTCCGTAGGGCCTTGAACAGGACGAATAACCCCTTGCTCCCTCATCTTGAGTATTTCCTGCTCCACTGCTTTTCGTAGCGGTACAGGAATGCGCCTCGCTACAGTCACGGAGTATGGCACGGCTGTCGGCTCGAGACGAATGGTGTACTCGCCCGGCAACTGACCTAGTCCGCAGAAAAGTTGGGAGTAACGCTCCTCAATGCGTTCGGTTGCGCACAGGAACTTCACCAAGCCCAAAGCCTCTATAGCAGGTAATCCAAGGAGCGGGTGCTTGAGATGTTGAACGACATAGATGACTTGGTCGGAACTTCGCGTCTTCCATTTGATAGTTGCGCCAAATTTTCCGACAACTTGAAGCGCTTTCCCCGTCGGTCCTGCCAAAGTTTCTTTTACCGGATGGAGATCTCTGGGAACTCCGGCAAAATTTGCAGGCACAACGGAGACTTGAGCCCCTGTGTCAATCTTGGCAACCAATGGAAATCCGTTAATGCCGACTTCGACGAGCCTGATGTCGTTCTGAGCAGTGGCTGGTTGATGGACAGCGCCGAGAAAAAGTGCTGAGGTTTCCTGCTCGAGTGTTGAGACTTCTTTAGAGGGAAACTTTCTGCAGACGCGAGCGTAATGTCCCTTACTTTTGCATCTTGAGCACTTTTCGGATTTAGCCGGACACGAAGGACGAGGGTGAGGCGTTCCCCCGCAGTAGCTACAAGACTGGCAGCTCGTCTTCGCGAAACTGGCCGGTCGCGTGCGATGTTTTCCCTTGTGCTTTGCGCGGGCAACAGCATCCAAAGCAATGCCTTCCGTCTTGACCGATGGACTTCCCCCCGCGGCTTGAAGTTGAAGTAGCTGCTGTTGATGATGCACTGTTTCCTTCTGTCGAGCCTTGGAGAGAGCTTTGACGAGGGTGAGGTCGGCATCCAGCTGCAACGCTTCTGACAGCCTTTTATCACGGAGGCCCAAGACAAAACGGTCGCGGATGAGTCGATCCCGCAGTTCACCGTAATCGCACCTGTCCGCCATGTTGTACAGCACAGTGACGTATTGGTCAACCGTCTCTGTGGGCTCCTGTTCACGCCGGTTGAAGCACGCTGACTCGTAGACAACGTTCTTTGTCTGAACGAAGTGCGAATCGAACTTCTCCTTGACGAGGTCGTAGTTCTTTGCATCTTCAGCGGAGAGCGAAAACGTGCTGAAGATTTGCCTGGCTTGGCGGCCCATCACGTAGAGCAGAGTCCGCACCTGCGTCTCCTGGTCTTGCCTGTTGAGACCGGATGCGTAGCGGTAGTCCTCGAACTCGAGAATCCAGGCTGGCCATTCCGACGCTCGGTCGAAAGTGAAAGCTGTGGGCGGCTTCAGCGCAAAGCCCGAACTCGCAGTTGCTTCTGCCATCACGGTTCCTTCCGACCGCTGAGGACGGCGAGAATCTCTTTAACGAAGCCCTGACCCCACTTCTGACACCATGTCGTGAGTGTTCGACGAGCGCAGAGAAGAACGACCCTTCAGACGGGTGGCTGAGAACAGAAAAGCATTTATTTTAGAAAGGGACGGGTGAGCTGGGGCTCGCCCTCCGACGGGCGCCGGGAGAGGAGGGCGCGTCCGCTCTTTCACATTACTTGGCGCTCGGCTGTTACACTAGCCGGCGGCACACCACACTACCCACTAGACCACGCCGGACTTCTTTTTTTCTTTATTGCATGGAAGAACTTCCGTAGAAAGGAGGAAAACTTCAGTCAGACTGGTTCGAGTCACAAGTTACCGGGCTGCTTAATAGGAGCCCGCCATAGCCCTACCTCAACACTGCATCTCTATCCAAACATCAAAATTCAGGGAGGCACACACATTCATCCAGACACGGCAGCCAGCTTGGAGGTTCTTCGCGTGCAGCATATACACTACTCACCAAAGCACACTGTTCACGAAACACAGATTTGGACGATCTTGGTGGCTCGGCATGTCTGTCCATCATACGGCTTTTCCAAAGACTGAATAGTCCCATCAACACAAACAGATCATAAGGCACAAGAGAGTTTTTGTCAACAGGCAGAAATCTAATAGTGTATGGTGTAATTTCAATGTCCTTCTTAAGAGTTCGTTGTAGTATGTCCCAAAAGAACATGGCATCACGGCACAGGATGAAGCAATGATCAATTGTCTCAGGCACGTTACACAGACGGCAATTCACATTCCAGGGTACAAACATCCCCTTGTCACTAAGAAATGTCTTGACAGGCAGCGTCGCTGTGTGTAGTTTAAAAAAGAACGTTTAGCGGCTGCCTGAATGCACATCCGCCTAACACGCTTTAGAACACTGATGTCCAAAGACCCCAGATAAGGCTGCCGATACAATGGTGTAGGGAAGAAAGACTCAGTGAGAGCCTGGGTCATCTGTTTTCTCGAGAGGCTATACAGGTAATCTAAAGAGAAGCGCACAGTGAGGAAATTGAAAGTGTCAGCAACCTCCTTAAGGAATCCCCATAAAGTCCCCTCACGAGCCTGCACAGTCGGTGCGAATAAGTAAGGCAAATGAAAACTAAGCCGCCTAATGAGCACAGCTACCAGAAACGGGTGGTTTGCCGATTTGAAAAAGAAAAAACGGGAAACAAGTATATGCACGAACAGGTGAACAAGACCCACTCCACCACCCTCTAAGGGAAGGAACAAGTTGTCACGCCTCATGGGCTCCCATTCAGAGCGCCAAACGAATGTTGCAAATATTCTGTGTATTGCTTCCACCTTTCTCCTCGCACAATGCAGGACTTGAAGGACATACGCGAGCTTTGCAAACAAAAATATGTTACAGACCTGTGCCCTCGCAAACACTGAGAGTTCCCTACCCATCCAAGCCCATCCTAGACCACGCCGGACCCTTTGTAACAGAGTTTTAGTATAGCGTTAGAGCGATTGCGGACCTTTGAGAAATTACGCTAGCGTGCTGCAAGCAACTTATCCCCCCAGACAGTTCTGGTCAACGTTCTTATATTAGGATACAACTTAAAAAAACAGCAGTTGCTAACACTGGGCCATGGTCCGCGGCGTCCTGTATTACTCCGCTGGCCAATCGTAACTGTAAAAGAAATCAGCTTTTTAATGTTTGACTATATCAAACAATCCACGTATCAAAATTCTAGACCTCATAATTTTTTTTATTCTGCTAAGCTTCTTGTTTACGTAACAAGAAACGTTTAAGCAGTGCACTACTTTTTTGTCGTGGAGGAATTCTGTGCGCGGAGGCGGAATGAGGGCGGAGCTTCACTGTCGCAGCCCCTCTCGGGAGGTGGCTAAAGTGGCGGGCGCGGGAAGTGGTGGCGCTGCAGTCGGGCTTTTGTACATCGTCTGCTGTCGCCGGAGTTTCGCTTACTGCAATTACGACATGCTGGGCAAATTTTCAAGCTGGTTTTTCGGGTGATGGTGCTGTTAGTGCTGTAAAAATGTGTTTGTGGTGAAAAAATCCAGGGGGGCGCTATGCTGACTTAAAGTGCCATAAGGCGAAAGCCTTAAGCGCGGTGTTGCTGCTTGTGTCACTGAAGTGTGGTGACGATGTTAAGCTTCGAGTGGAAGGCGGCAGCGTCTTGCAACGTTGCCATGGAGTCCACAGAACGCCGTCGCCCGTTCAACTCTACTCCTTGCTCGTCGGTAATTGCAGGATCGGTTCCCCTAGTCCAGGGCTCCGCTGAGGGTAGCTGCCCTGCGTGCACGCCTTACTAGTCCTTGTTTGACTTTCAGGATGCCGCTGGATAGCATCCTCTCCCACTGTTCTGCACTCGGATTTTTTATTATGGGTAGGTCGTCTATTTTCTGGCAAGCCCATGTGGTATGGTATAGGGTTGGTTTGTCTCCACACCACGGGCACTCGCTCTTGTACGGCGTGGGTTAGATTTTACTTAGGATGTTTAGGCACGGGAATGCTCCCGTTTGTAGCTGTCGCCATGCTACGGCGTCTTCTCTACTGAGTTGTTTGTGTGGGGGCGGGTATTTTCGTCTGATCCCTCTGTAGTAGTTAAGAATGTCTGTATAGCTTTGGGCTACCGGCTCGGGTTCCTCAGCGGGGTCGGGATTGTTGGATGCTCTGTTTGTTGCGTACCCTCGAGCTATATTATCCGCCTCCTGATTTCCCTTAATGTCGGTATGTCCCGGCACCCAAAGTATCGTGTGTTTGGCCTGGTTGTTTACGGCTTTGCCACTCGAGCGGAGAATGCGGAGCGCGCTGTGGCTGATTCTGCCGTTTATATAGTTGCGACATGCAGCTTGTGAGTCGGTGAGTATTGTAAAGGACTTGTTGGATCGGTAGCCCTCCGCTGCCGCTAGAGCCACGGCTGCCTCTTCAGCCTCGACTATACCGTACAGTTCCGGATTGACACACTGGTGATTTCTTTTAGGTCCGAGTCGATCACCGTCCACTTTGCTTTTCTTGTGGTTTCTGTCCTCAGTGTATGTAGCGGCGTCTACGTACGCAGTGCGGATTCTAGTTGCCAGTGTTCTTTGTACTGAAGTAAGACATGATGTTGGGCTAGTCGGTATATACTCTGCTCTTGCTTCTCTTCGCACCATGTGTAGGTTCGGGTCCATATTCCTTGGTATCGGTGCTACTTTGATGGTGTTTCTGTATTCGTCTGGTATCGTCTCCGTGGTTTGTGTCTCCTTTATCGTAGCTGCACCGCCGTATCTGCTCAGAAGTCTTCTGCCCATTGCCGATAGTTTTAGTCTTTCGATTTGTGCTATTATTTGCGCTTCTTGGAGTTCTTCGAGACTGTTGTGTAGCCCCAGAGTCAGTAGTTTTTCGGTTGATGTTGATTGTTGTAGGTGAAGCGCCGTCTTGAGGGCTTTCCTCAGGATTGCATCCGCTTGTTGCATTTCGTATTTTGTGCAGTGGTAGTATGGGAGGCTGCATGTTACTCTGCTTACCACCAGGCTTCTGACCAGCTGTAGCGTGTCTGCCTCTTTCATGCCGTGTCTTTTCCTCGAGATCCTTGTTATCATGCGAGCTATTTGGTTGGTTGCTGTTTTAAGTATTGTTAGGGTGTGGGTGCACCTTTGGTTCGGTTGTATCCACTTTCCTAATATCCTGATGAGTGTTTTTTCCGGGATTAGTTGTCCCTTGAGTCGGACATTTAGCCTCAGGTTTTCTTCATCGGGGACAGTGCGGTTCTTGCCTCGCCGTACTCTTAGGAGCTCGGACTTCTCTGTCGAGCAGGCTAGTCCTCTTGCCTTGACATAGTCTTCTACGCATGTCGCGGCCTCTTGTAGTCTTTCTTCGTTTTCCCCGAGTGAGCCTTTGGTTACACCAGACGTGCCTTTGTTCATTCCATACCAGCGAGTTGGCATGGCGGAGTCGTTAGCGTGCTCGTCTCGCACTCCGGACACCCTGGTTCTGTTCCCCAAATCGACCAATTTCCTACTCGGATTTATTTATTTATCTGGTCTGACTAGAAAGGTTAATTAGGCGAATTGGTTAAGCAATTAACTAAACTCAGTCGCACTTACTTGAAGCATCACTATACCATCTCTTTAATTGGTTGCACGGTTACAAGCCAAAGTACTATTGGCCCCGTTTGAAATTCGCGCACGGTGACGTCACGGCCATTTCGACCAATTGAAGATTGTGACATTTCTGTCGACAACTCCTGCCTACAACGATGAGGCATTAAAGGCTTCCGCCTTAATATGTGCACTTGGTGACTTCAAGCGAGAGGTACATATGCCATCCTGCTTTGCGCCCCTCATGCAGTGCCTCGTTCAGATATCGCCCGCCCAAACCCCAGTGGTTGTACCCTTGTGCCCTCCAAGCGGAACAGCGTTTCGCCATGTACCAACACCAGTTATGCCATATTCTTGTTTGCTTATGCCGCAAAAAAAATACCTCCAGCTATGGGCACAGCGCCGCCCTTCTTGATGTGTATGTAGCGGACGACGCGCCATATGTGTAGAAAAGCGCGACTGAAGCGCCGTTAGTTCCAGCGACGTCCACGATAGGCACGCCTGTCTAAGAACGTTGATCTGAAGGTCGTCACGGCGTTTTGCTGTTTCATTACGGAATTGTGTGTCAATCACTGCTGTAGCGAATTAGCTCACACCAAATATTTTCCTCTTGGAGAAAAATGTGAAACGACGGTCTGTGCTTACAAGCTATTAGGTGCCTGTTATCAATAATCGGCAATCGATCGGCTTCTGCGGCGGTCGCCAACCGGCACTGTATAAAGTCATACGCATTTACGCAATTCTCACTTTTCTTTTTAAATACATGTCCGGTTTTAAAAGCACAAAAAAGTGTGCCTGAAATAGTGTTGGTATGCATATAGGACCTTGGATTGCCCTTTTACTGGGGCTTCTGATACGCAACTAGGCATATGTTTGACCTTTCCTTTTGGTCGTTTCGTTTATCGGCAAAAGGGCAAAAATTACAGGATTTTACTTAAGTCTGTTGTTGTTTTTAGTGGCTTTTTTATTGTTAAGAAAAAAAAATATGGAAGGAACAGTTGTTGCAAGCTGCGGCATCTAGCGTCGAAACCTAAAGCACCTGAGCTGCGGCTAGCGGGAATAAAAGTACAGGGAGAGGGAAAGAAAGGGGAGAGCGATAGCAAGAAAGGGGCAGTGCTGCCAACCTTCAGAGCCGCTTCTCCCCCAATTTGAAACCAAAATTCCCTAGATTTCCCTAGATACGAAAAATAGTGTTTAGTTGTATATTGTAAAATTGTATATTTATGCGTAGTTCAATACCAAGTTTTATCATGCGGCTACCCTATTAGCTGGCGTTGGTAAGCAAATTAGCTGTAAATTTGAAATTAAGGATGTAAAATGAAAAACTTCTAAATGAAGCTACAAGATAAACCGCAGCGTTCTTTCAAAATTACAAATTAAAGGCTCTATATTGTATATGTCTTTTTTTTTCACTGTACGGAAGAATTTAGTAAACATGCATCGGCACGTGGAATTAACTGATTTTTTTCCCCTCATGTTTGGTTCGTTTAGACTTCAGCCGAAGGCTACCATGTACACAATGCCTGGAGGTCGCTTGAGAAGTGTACAGAAACGGCGATATAATGGCTGCTTGTTCATTTTTCTGCGATTGCTCTAGAGAGTGGCTGACGTAAGAGTTTGAGTCAATTAAAACAATGAAGCAGTGATTGGCTTTTGTATGCCTCTTGTGACCTCAATGCACTTTGTTCGTCGTGATGGAACTGGAAATTATGGTTTGTGATTTTGGAGGGTCTAACGTCCCAAAGCGACCCAGGCTATGAGGGATGAAATAGTGAAGGGCTCTGGAAATTTCGACTACCTGGGGTTCTTTAACATGCACTCACATTGCACAGTACACGGGCCTCTAGAATTTCGCCTCCATCGAAATTCGACCGCCGAGGTCGGGATCGAAGCCTCGTCTTTCGGGTCAGCAGCCGAGCGCCTTTACCACTGAGCCACCGCGGCGGGTGAACTGGGAATTGTTACCTTAGTTAGACTAGCTCAGATTTCCAAAACGGCACTCCTTTATAAAAAAAATGGTGTCCTTGTTCTTTCCTACTTATCAAAACAAACATGCAGATAAGCTTAGGAAATAGGAATTCCATGTCGTACAGCGAGCTCCAAATGCAGCGTGAGGAAGGGGCGTGCGTGTTGAGGGAAGACGGTGGCGCGGCAGATCACAGCAGCGGGTGCCACTGGCCACGCCAGGAACCATACATGTCTGATTACGTCCGTGTAAAGGCTGGTTCGCATGCAAGCGACTTTTTTAAGCGATGTTTTAATCACTGACCAATTATGGTTTATGGTTTATGGGGTTTAACGTCCCAAATCAACTAAGGCTATGAGAGACGCCGTAGTGGAGGGCTCCGGAAATTTCGACCACCTGGGGTTCTTTAACGTGCACTGACATCGCACAGTACACGGGCCTCTAGAATTTCTGCTCCAAAGAAATTCAACCGCCGCGGCCGGGATCGAACTCGCGTCTTTTGGGTCAGCAGCCGAGCACCATAACCACTGAGCCACTGCGACGGCCTCACTGACCAATTAGTGATGTTTAATTAGTGTTCGTTAATTAGCGGTTAATTAGTGACCGTTGGTGGTGTGGACACCCACTCATAAGCCAAGAAAGGCTTTCGCATTAAAAGTGCCCCATGGCCTTTCGCTGTGGCAGCTGTAACACAATGACTCCTGCTGGGGCTCACAGTCGCAGCAGAATTGACATATGCCACCACATTGCCGGCCAATCGGTCGTCGCCAAAAGAAGTACTTTTGAAAGGGACGCAGCTTGGAACACGGGCAAAGGACTAATCTGTGTTCAGCTACGAAGTCCCTGTGGAAGCGCTTAGACATCCTTTTTAGCCGTAAGGCTACGCTTGGGTGGATGCTGATCAGTTTTAAGGCGAAAGCCTTTAATGGCTCATACTCGCCTCGCGTGCAAGTAGACCGATTGTTCGAATCCCGGTGCCACGCAATTCTCTACCGTGTTAAAAAAAACTCAGCGTGTCGATGGAATTGCATAACCAGGCCTTGAGTGAAGCCTGATCTCGGTGACCAGAACCGACAACGCAGTTCCTCACCAGAAACAGGATTTGGCTACCCTGGCGCAGTACTTGGCCGCAACCTTCTTTGAACAAACCAATTAACCCCCGACCCTCAGTCCCCAGCGGCTGCGGAGCAACTGAACAAGGCGGCAGTCAGACCTGTGACGCAGCGGAGGGGGCTAAGAATCTCTGGCTCCGGACAGGCCGCCATTGTAAACTGAACCTGGCAACGTTTAACGCAAGAACCTTATCCAGCGAGGCTAGCTTAACAGTGCTGTTGGAGGAATTAGCGGGTATTAAATGGGATGTCATAGGGCTTAGTGAGGTTAGGAGAACAGATGAGGCGTATACAGTACTAAAGGGCGGGCACGTACTGTGCTATTGTGGATTAGCAGATAGACGAGAACTAGGGGTGGGATTCCTCATATAGCTGGCAACATCGACGAGTTTCATAGTATTAACGAGACGGTGGCAGCTATCGTAATTAGGCTTAATAAGGGGTACAAGCTGAAGGTGGTGTAGGCCTACGCGCCTACATCAAGCCATGATGACCAGATTGTTGAAAGCTTCTATGAAGATGTGGAATTGGCAATGACCAAAGTAAAATCACAGTAGACTGTACTGATGGGCAACTTTAATGCGAAGGTAGGTAAAAAGCAGGCTGGAGACCAGGTGGTAGGTGACTATCGCATAGATTCTAGGAATAGTAGGGGAGCGTTATTAGTAGATTTCGCAGTTAGAAATAATTTATGGATCATAAATACCCCTTTTCCACGAGCAAACAGGAAGTGGACGTGGAAGAGCCCCAATGGTGAGACTAAAAATGAAATAGACTTCACACTGTGCGCTCACCCTGGCACTGTAGAGGTTGTGGAGGTCCTCGGAAAGGTACATTGTAGCGACCACAGAATGGTATGGTCTCGTATTAGCTTAGATTTGAAGAAAGAACGGGGGAAACTAGTGAAGCAGAAGGCTATTAACGGGTTAGCGTTAAGAGGGAATGTAAAGAAATTCAGGATTTCGCTGCAGAACAGATTATCCGCTTTAACTGAAGAAGACGACCATAATGTTGAAGCAATGAACATAATCTCACAGCTATTGTTACGGAGTGTGCCGCAGAAGTAGGTGGTAGAATGGTTCGACAGGATACCGGCAAGCTAACTCAGGAGACTAAAGATCTGATCAAGAAGCGCCAAAGCATGACGTCGTCTAACTCCACAGAAAGGATAGAACTAGCAGAGTTATCTAAATTAATAGATAAGCGCAAGGTATTCGGCATAAGAAAGTTTAACATGGAGAAAATTGAGCATGCTTTAAAGAACGGAGATAGCCTAAAAGCAGTGAAGAGGATACTAGTCATAGGTGAAAAACAAAAGAATGCGTTAAAAGACAGAGAGGGCAATGTAATTAGCAATATGGATAGGATAGTTAAAGTAACCGAAGAGTTCTACTCAAATCTATACAGTAGACAATGTAATCAGAACGTTAATGAGAGAGGCAGTAGTGCACAGCAATGGGGCATCCCGCCAGCAACGAAAGAGGAAGTGAAGAAAGCCTTCGGAGCAACGCAAAGAGACAAAGCAGCTGGTGAGGATCAAGTAACAGAAGATCTGCTTGAGGACGGATGGGGAGATAAAGCTAGGAAAAATAGCCATCCTTAAAGAATTACAGACCGATCAGCTTGCTGTCTGTTGCCTACCAGGTGTTTGTTAAGGTAATCGCTAATAGAATCAGGACAACCTTAGACTTTAATCAACCAAATGATCAGGCAGGCTTTCGTAAAGGATAGTCGACAATGGACCATATTCACACTATCAGGTGATTGCGGAATGCGCAGAATATAACCAACCCCTATATAAAGCCTTTATTGATTACGAGAAAGCATTTGACACAGTGGAAACCTCAGCTGTCATGCAGGCATTGCGGAATCAGGGTGTGGAAGAGTGTTATGTGAAAATACTGAAAGATAATTATAACGATTGCACAGCTGCCATAGTCCTCCATAAAGTCAGCAATAAAATTCCAATAAAGAAAGGTGTCAGGCAGGGAGACACGATCTCGCCAATGCTATTCACCGCCTGCTTACAGGAGGTATTCCGGGGCCTGAAATGGAAAGAGTTGGGGACAAGAGTTAATGGAGAATACCTGAGTAATTTGCTATTCGCTGATGACATTGCCTTGCTATGTCACTCAGGACATGGACTGCAAAGCATGATCAATGAGTTATACAGGCAGAGCAGAACGGTGGGGCTAAAAATTAACCTGCAGAAAATCAAAGTAATGTTAAACAGCCTAGCAAGAGAACACCAGTTCGCAATTGGTAGCGAGGTACTGGAAGTAGTAAGAGAATATGCCTACTTAGGGCAGGCAGTGACCGCTGATCCGGATCATGAGAGGGAAATAACTAGAAGAATAAGAATGGGGTGGAGCGCATATGGCAGGTTTTCTCAGATCATGAATGGCAGTTTACCAATATCCCTCAAGAGAAAAGTATACAACAGCTGTATCTTACCGGTACTCACCTATGGGGTAGAAATGTGGAGGCTAACAAAGAGGGCTCAGCTTAAGTTATGGACAACGCAGCGAGCTATGGATAGAAAAATGACAGGTTGAACGTTAAGAGATGAGAAGCCGGCGGAGTGCGTGAGGGAACAAACGCGGGTTAATGACATCCTAGATGAAATCAAGAGGAAGAAATGGGCTTGGGCAGGGCATGTTATGCGAAGGCAAGATAACCGCTGGTCCTTAAGGATAACGGAGTGGATTCCAAAAGAAGGCAAAGGTAGCAGGGGCGGCAGAAGGTTAGGTGGGCGGATGAGATTACGAAGTTTTCGGGGATACGGTGGTCGCAACTGGTAAAGGACAGGTTTTTTTGGAGAGACGTGGGAAAGGCCTTTGCCCTGCGGTGGGCGTAGTCAGGCTGATGATGATGATGGCTCGTGGCCATGACTCTGTCCGTCCGTCCATTACATCTGAAGTGAAAGTCATAACTAGTCATTACTAGTCACCACTCATGACTAACTAGTCATTAACCAGTCATCAACTAATTAGTCGCGAATAGTTACCCATTAACCAATCATGACTAGTTAGTCATAAACCAATTATGACTAGTTAGCCATCAACTAATTATGCATGACTGGTCATGACGGCTAGTCATGACTGGTTAGTTATTAGCCAGTCATGACTAGTTAGTAATTAACAAATCACGACTACACTAATAAGTCATGACTAGCTAGTCATTAGCCAGCCATGTCTAAAATAAAATGACTAATTATTCATGGCTAGTCATGACTGGGTAATCATGACTAGTTAGTCATTAGCCAGTCATGACTAGTCAGTCATCAGATGCATCAGCAGTAGCAGCCAAAGTTGCGTGAAAAGGCTTTCGCCTAGCGCACTATAGGTCGTCTAAGTGCTCCCTGAATTTTTTGTCCTTTATTTGAAACACACTGGACCGTGCTGTGCGATACCGCAACACACTGTACTATACCACTCATACCGCACCATACATACACCACATCATACTGTACTATATAACATAGTACACTACATAGGAATCGATGGAGTACTATGCCATATCATACTATACCTTACCCTACCACTACACACCGTACCGTAGGATTCGATATCATAAAATACCAAGCGCAATATGCCATCCTATAATGTGCCATACTACATCATACAATATGATTCCATTCCATACCATTTGTAATATACCACATCACACCATACCATAATACCACATCATACCACACCATACCACATCATACCACATCATCGTACCACATCATAAAATATCGTAAGATACGGCTCCATACCATTATGCATCATATCATTCGCACCACACTATACTACAGCATACCACAATATACCACACCATCCACATCATACCACATCACACCACATCATCATACCACATCATAAAATATCGTAAGATACGGCTCCATACCATTATGCATCATATCATTCGCACCACACTATACTACAGCATACCACAATATACCACACCATAACCACTCGATTCATTACTGCATTATACCATTGTACTATATATCGGCTGTTGCGTCATCAGAGCAAATCGAAAAAATTCCCTCGGCCTAACCGCTTGCATGTTCGGGCTCAAATTTCGCACTAAAGTGGCACTTGGTGGATAGTTTTGTTTTTCACTTCGTTTGGAAGGGGCACTTGCCTGATTCGATCATAATTAATCGAAAATCTCCATCGTATACGGTGAGGGCGCACCGAAAGGGCAAGCTTTCCCAGTAGTCGTACCCGTAGCGGCATCTCAGCCGCCGGAGGTACGAGCGCTCTACCATTGAGGCTGCGGCGAAACGCAAGAGGGGTGAAAGCGGCTGCGCGGTTGGTTTGAAGCGCTTTCTCGGCTATTTATCGAAATTGGGCGCAGGAAAAAATCAGGGGACACTTTGACAATCTAAAGTGCGCGAGGCAAAAGCCTTTCAAGCAGCTTTGGCAGCACAGCTATAGGGACACACGAGGCCGCTATGAGCGACTTGGATTGGCTAGTCATGACTAATTAGTCATTACCCATGACTAAGCAGTTATGATTGCCTATTGACTAATTAGTCATGATGACTAGCGAATGACTAACACTGCATGACTAATCATTTGATGACTGGTTAGTGACTAGTTAGTCATGACTAATTAGATGACAAAATATTCATGATTGGTTAATGACTAACTAATAATGATTTGTTAATGACCAACTAGGAATGACTAACCAGTAATGACTAACCAGTCGTGGCTAGACATGACTAACTACTTATGACTATCCAGTCATGACTGGTTAATGAATAGTTAGCATGACTGGTAGATGACTAGTTATGAATTGTGACTAGTAATGGCTAGACTTTCAGTTGAGATGTAACGGACGGACGGAGTCATGGGCGCGAGTATGAGCCATGAAAGGCTTTCGCCTTAAAACGTTGTTGCACGCAATGCCATCCTCCCCGCACCTTGTTCTTCTCCCACGAGTTTCTCTGCAGCCTCCCTGCGCGGTAGAGTACTCCTTCGTCTCGAGTGCGCATGATGGCGCTACCGGTATCATTACGGCGAAAGATGGCAGTTTCGGTTCGCCGTCGCCACAGAGGATGAACATTTTCGATTACTTTTCACCGAATGAGGCAAGTGCTCCACCCAAACACAATACAAAACAAAACTGGCCGCCAAATGCCACCTTTGTTCCAATTTTTAGCACTATCAAGTGGGCGGTTAGTTCGAGGGATTTTTTTTCTTCGATTCTCTCTGATTGATGCAACTGTCGATGCAGTGCTTTACCATGCCTTCATGATCATTCGGCTTTCATTTCAAGGCCTGCAGACAGTAAAAGCGTATCCATGTGTTTCCAGCTTGTCTAGCTATTTCTCATTGCGCCTTGGCATCTTCTGCTGCCTTTCACTCTGGCGCCGCAATCCTCTCCACTGTCGCGTGCCTGTCGTTGGGTCCTTGCGTGTTGCTGAACGAACGCAGCGCCCTTTTCACAAGCATGCTTTTGAAGAGTGACGCACGTTTTGTGCAGGTGTTTTTTCGAGCTCTTCTCGAGTCCCCAGAGCAGCGTTTGAAGCCGTCAGCAGACAATCCAGCATTACCCCGCCTGCACGAGTAAGCGCAGCTACTGTCGTTTGTACTCCAGGAGCGTCGAAGTAAGCACACCTTTTGGATTAGCCTACATGGTTCTTTTACCGATGTTCTTCTGCTGCGCAGTTATTAGCAACAGCATGTTCGAGCGCGACCGGCACAATTGTGAAGTAGGGGTAACGAGCGTCCGTAGCAACCTACTGGCTCACGTGACATTATGGCTCGTTGTCCTCTACTCTGTACGCGTGCGTCCGCTGTTCTGCACTGCCACGGCGCTGATGGCTTAACCGCCTCAGAGCCGACCGCGCCAATCTCTAACTATGTCGCTTACTTGAAAGGAACAACCCCCGTTGGTGGGGACATCTCTTTCTCTATTTAAGAATTCGTCTTGTTCGCCGCCACTAGTGAGTGCAAGGCAGGATTGGTGCAACATTTTGCCGAGCAGGTCGTGCACGAAACAGCCGCGTCATATGTGTGTTTTAAGCAGGGTGTCGAACCGGAACTGAACCCGAACCCGAAACCGGAACCGAACCCGAATTTTCGCCCGGAACCGGAACCGAACCGAACCCATATTTTTTTCGCCATCTTGGAACTGAACCCGAACCGGAACGATTCAAAGGAACCGTTCCGAACCGGTTCGGGACCCGGTTCAGCCCCACTTTTTTTGCATCCCGGCATACGTCTTGTTTTCAGACAAAATTAGATGATCTTTCGCATAGATTTACCCACCCGTAGCTGTTTGCGCTGGGAAGTGCGAAAATGGTACCCAGTATATGCGACAGCAAAGGAGGTCTGGTGCCTGAGAAGAAGCCTGACTGACGCTTCTGTAATGTACTACCGCCAATTCTAAACACTTGTACGTCAGGTTTATGTGAAATCCTGAGTTATTACTCCTCGCTTTTACATATTTGCGTAAATCTTTAATCAAAATGTTAGGACTGCCCTGACTCAATAAAGTACTATAGACACCAAACTTTTGCTTGCGTGCCTTCTTTCAAACGATGCGTTAGACGTTGGTGTACATGGTGCACCGCGTGGTAGTCTCCCTCACATAATAAATAATTTATATTTGAATTTCTTCTTGGCCCTGTTTCGGTTTCACCAACATAACGATGGCTATGACGTGTAGTGGAAATTAGGTCGCGTGAGGTGCTATAAAACGGCAGTATAACTGCTGATACGTCGTTCGTTGTAATTATAGGTTTTGAAGTCGGCTGATTTAAGTGCTACAGTGAGTCAAAACAACGTATCAGCGTTTGCATTAGTTTTCCCGTGCCTCACGTGACCTAATGTTGAACTCACGTCACAGCCATCATTCGGTTGATGAAACCGAAACAGCATGGGAGAAAAAATTAGTTTCTAAATTATTTAGCGGCAGTGGGTGAATACCACACGGTGGTCCATGTATTCTAATATGAATGGCGTCATTTGGAAGGAGAAAACACGCAATAAAACTGGATGTCTATAGTCATTTTAGTACCGATTGAGAATGCCTTCCTTTTCTTTGCGTCATTTCCCACAAATAGACGATATATTCGCGCGAGGACCCAACAATGTTGTGATGGTGGTTTTTGAGGAAAATGGCGCAGTTTGTCTCACTTCTTGATGGACACCTGAACCGCGCCGTAAGAGAGGGAGGAAGGTGGGAGTGAAAGAAAAAAAAAGAAACAGGCGCAGTAGGGGTGGGCTCCGGAATAATTTCTACCAGCTGGGGATCCTTAAAGGGCAACTGCATAGGTTTTAGAAATCGACGAGCTTAATTAAAAGGGTTGAATGTGTGAAACATCCAGGTAAAATATGCGCAGTCCTTTTGGCCTAGCATTGGCAACGGTGACGTAATCACCAATTAATATTGCGACGGCCTTCAAACTTCTCCGCAGCGCACAACGCTAAGTGGGGGACGCATGGTGACGTCATCGAAATTATCCGTACATTTTCGACGCATAAACGCCTGCTTTGAAGGAAAAAAACCAACGCCACCGAAGTCAAAGCCCGCCGAATGTTGTTTGGCAGCGTCCAACGAGGCAGGGCAGGGCGTGGCTGACGGCAGCAGTAATTTGAAATCATACCTTCCGTGACATCACGCTGAACTTTCCCGCACTCCTCTGTTGCTTTGAGAAGAAGTGCAAAATTTAATCGTTGATTACATCACTATTTTAAATGGTAGTGCAAAAAACTTAGCATGCTTTACCTACAGCCTATATAAACTTGAATCCTTGAGTATCGCGAAATTCTCATAAAGTGGCGCAGTTGCCCTTGAACGTGCACTGACATCGCGCTGCACACGGTGCCTTTTGCGTTTCGCCTCCATCGAAACGTGGCCGCCGGGGCCGAGTTCAAACCCGGGTACACCGAATAAGTAACCGAGCGCCCTAACCACTGAGCAACCGCACTGGGTAGTGCAACATATACTTTTGTAGGCGCTCATTGTCTTAGACAGCAAGTTCTAAATAAAACCCCTCACGATGGGCCTGTAAGACAATAAAGAAAAAAAATGGCTCAATGGCTGTGGAGCTCGGTTGCTGATTCCAAAAATACAAAAACCAGCGTGCTCTGTCGCACGTCGAAAATCCCCAGCTGGTCTCCGTTAATCTGGAGCCCACAACTACACCGTCTGTCATATAGCCCGAATTTCTACTCGACACGTTAAACCCGAGATATTCCGATTAGTATTACCAAAAGAAGGATGTGTAAATAGGTGCAGCTTCTTTTTTTTTAG